>NC_053026.1:656040738-656285012 GCF_003073215.2 Triticum urartu
CAACAAAGACCACCACCTCGCCCTGCCTTGGGGTCGGAGGATTTTCTGTTCCAAGAACTCCCCATTTGATTTCAGTAACCTGGGAACGAGCCCAGTTGCAGGCAGTGAATTGTTTGGCCATTGCGAAACAAACAAGCTGAAAATGAAAGGCCGGTTTATAACTCACGCATGATTATATGCATGATACAATGGAATAAGAGACATAATGATAGAGGACTTGGAATAAACCGGAGATCAATGCAATAATGCATAAAAGGTAATACCACGACAGGGATATTCAGACACTATTAAAACCGGAATATAATTATGGAGATAAAAGGCTCTTCCGGTTTATCAAAGGGCTAATGGTACTGATTGATTATGCAAAGTTAAACCACCTATGATGGTATGAGGAGAAACGGATTTCATAGAGATGTATTAAAATTTCAGATCTAAGGTAAGACAGAAAAGCAAAATATTTTGACCTAAGAAGGGTAAGACCTGAAACAGTTTATGAAGGATTGCAGCAGTTTTTTGTATAAGGAGTTGTGAGGGTAACAGAAGATTCATCGTGGCAAGAAATATGATAAGTACGAAGCATTCATCTACGGGCCAAAGGAAGAACAACGCTATAAGCTCTGACGAACCTCAAGAACAGCGCTATAAGCTCTGACGAACCTCAAGAACAGTGAGGAAACCCTAATGGATCTAGGAAAGAAGGGGGAAAGGACTTACTGCGACCACGGAAGCAGCGGAAGGGCGCTGTGGAACTCTGGTGCGAATAGGTTGATGCAGCGGCCGACGACGAAGCAGAGGTGAGGTTCGAAGATGACGGCGGCGCTCGAGTGCGGGGTCGTCGAGAGGAAGAAGAAGAGATGAATGGGTAGCGGAAAGAAAAGAAAGGGGTCCTCTGCCCCTATTTATAAGGCGAAGCGGTAAAACGGCAAGTGCAGGAATCGAGGAGCCCAAAAAATGGATAAGTTAATAAAGGTGTCGCCTCGGTGAGTGAATACACATTAAATGAAGGTAATCTCCAACATCAACGGATGGATGACGTCAGGGCGGTTTATCATAATTTGGAAGTATGACGTCACGGCGGTTTACAAAATCAAGGTGAAGATATGAGAGAAGATTTTTTCTAAGTGTAGAAGATTGACATGAACAAGTTCAAACCAATCTGGGGCCTAATGTTGGGGATATTACTACTAGAGGTAAACCGGCCTTATGTAGCCGGGTTGACTCTTTGAAGATTAGAAGCCCGTGAAGATGCAAAGATGATGGCGCTTTACGGAAGGCCCAAGGCCCAAAGGCGAGTTACAACCTGTAAATGTAAACCAACCTAGTCATGTAACTTGTATTGTAAGATAGGAAGAGTAGAGACCGAACCGGACAAGTTTGTGATCCGGCTTCGGGACTCTGTAGCCCGGCGGGCATCAACCTATGTATATAAAGGGACGACCCGGCCGCGGTTTAGGGACAGACAACAACTCGAGAGCCAAACAAAGCGGATTCGCTCCCTGGCCTTCGAAACCCTAGCAATACCAATCACAACTAGACGTAGGCTTTTACCTTCCTCGAAGGGGCCGAACTAGTATAAAACTCTCCGTGTCCCCGTGTCCGGTTTAACCCCTTTAAGCTAACCCGTAGCGATGGCTCCACGACTAAGTCCTTTCACAAGGACATCTGCCGTGACAAACCCACGACAGCACTGATGAAAAATAAAACGTGGCATCTGGTGCCTCCACGACGAGGTACAAATATAACTGATTGCAAATGGGTGTTTCGCATCAAAAGGAAGTCCAACGGGTCCATAGATCGTTACAAAGAAAGACTTGTTGCAAAGGGTTTCAAACAACGGTATGACATAGACTATGAGGACACATTTAGTCCTGTTGCTAAAGCTGCCACTATTCGCCTTGTTTTGTCTGTTGCTATTTCCAGGGGATGGAGTCTCAGACAATTGGATGTATAGAATGCGTTCCTTCATGGCATTCTAGAAGAGGAAGTATACATGAAGCAACCTCCTGGGTTTGTGAACAAAAACTCACCACTACATGTGTGCAAACTTGATAAAGCTTTATATGGATTAAAGCAAGCTCCCAGGGCGTGGTACTCACGCCTAAGTCAGAAACTGCAAACACTTGGATTTGTCCCTTCAAAGTCTGATACATCACTGTTTATTTATAATAGATCAAATACCTCCATATTTGTTCTTATTTATGTTGATGATATAATTTTCACAAGTTCCTCTAATGAAGCAATAACATGACTTCTGAAGGATCTAAGTGCCGAGTTTGCCCTGAAGGATCCAGGAGACTTGCATTTCTTCCTAAGGATTGAGGTAAAGAAACATGAAGATGGCCTTCATCTCTCTCAAGAAAAATATGCCACTGATCTGGCAAGAAGAGTTGGTCTTCAAGGATGTAAACCCTCACCAACACCCTTGTCCAGTTTAGAGAAACTCTCACTTCCAGAAGGAGATCTCTTGAATCAAGAGGACAGTACAAACTACAGAAGTCTGGTAGGGGCACTTCAGTACTTGACTCCGACAAGACCTGATATCTCATTCGCTGTTAACAAAGTATGCCAATTTCTTCATGCACCCACTACAGTTCATTGGACTGCTGCTAAACGTATAGTAAGATATGTGAAAAATACTATGAACCTTGGCCTTACTTTCAGCAAATCTTCATCTACTCTAGTCAGTGCTTTCGCAGACTCTGATTGGGCAGGATGCATAGATGACAGACGCTCCACTGGTGGGTTCGCAGTATTTTTTGGACCTAATCTAATATCATGGTGTGCAAAGAAACAGGCTACTGTATCCAGATCAAGTACAGAAGCTGAGTACAAGACACTTGCAAATGGTACGGCAAAAATTATTTGGGTACAGTCTATGTTGAAGGAACTTGGTATAAAGAGCACCAAAGCTCCATGTCTATGGTGTGATAATCTTGGTGCTACCTACCTATCTGCAAATCCAGTGTTTCATGCAAGGATGAAGCATATTGAAATTGATTTCCACTTTGTCAGAGAACGAGTTGCAAATCAGCAGTTAGAGATTCATTTTGTGCATTCCAGAGATCAAGTTGCAGATGGCTTCACAAAATCGTTACCCACAAGAAGTTTTGAAGAATTCAAGCGTAATCTCAACTAGACGAAGTTGTGATTAAGGGAGGATGTTAAGCAACGCATAAATGTGCCTGGTCGTGACAGGTTGATGGCGCATGGTCCAAGGGTGGTTCGGCTAGGATAGTCCAGGTTGTTGGCATGTAGTTTATCTTTGTAACAACTCTATCTCTCTATCCTCTTATCCCTTGTACCTCAAGTTGTAATCTCAACCATGTACGCGATCTAGTGAGTTGCGCCCCAGTATATTAACACGAAGCCGTCGGTCAGAGAAAGGCACAACGTTAAACCTAAGTTTTCACAGTGGCTACTAGGGCTATAGACCTAGGCCTAGTACAAGATACCTTGTAGTTTCTTTCTACAAAGTACTGAAAATTTGGAGAATTTGTCGTTAAATCTAACTCAGCCCTACACGTGATTCGCTACTAGCTTCGCCACTGGGTATTGTACATCTAATCCTATGTCATTGATTTTACTCTAAAATTTGTGCAATCATTTTGTTGTCTTTTTTTCGTTTGATTGAGTCATTTAGATGTGCAATAACAAGGATGTGCCCTGGACAAATCCTTTTTATAATTTACTGTTACTCTCAATTAATAGAACATCCATGGGACAAATCCTTTTTTTAATGCGGAAAAGCTTCAGTTAGGAACATCAGGTCTGTCATTATTAGGGATGTCTCAAACTACCACCGATAGCAACGAAAGAGTGTGCTGGCCTTAAAAAATTTCTGCCGATGTGGTTGTATTTCTGGTAAATTCATGTATGGAGTTGTCATCTTATATAGACGCTTATCACCTCTTCGGGCTACAAATCTTTGGACGAGAACCTTCATTACAAGTGCCAGCATCTTCCATTCCTTCAACTTGCAGGGACTCTTACCATATATATTCTTTTTTACTCCTTGTTCTAAATACTCCTATATGATAAACTCTCTTCCCTTGTCTAACGGAATATGTTAATCTGGTTTGTCTAGCAACACATCCAGTGCACGTATGAACTGCTCGTGCAACCATGCTGTAACATTCTTGGTAGTTGGTACTACTTGCAATCAATTCAGACTTGCATGCCCCCTCATCCCGAAATATTCGGCAGGAGTACCAACTATAGCCAGCAATGTGATGTAATCACACAGATGCATGGCTTGAAGTCCTCACCAGAAGTTTGTAGAAGTAATCACACAGAACCATATCTGCTACTCCCTCCGTTTTATAATGTAAAACGTTTTTTAACACTAGTGTAGTGTGAAATAACGTCTTATATTATGTGATGGAGAGAGTACTACTTTAGTACTAAGTATGTACTACCTATTCAATTTACCCTTTTCTAAACAAAAACCTATCCAATTTACTGTATTTCAGTATTATCTCGACAATGTTGGGCCTGGTTATCTCGGCCAACCTTATGAGGCTTTTTTTTGAAGGTGTCCGTGGTCTTCAAGCATTTTTTATATCCATTGCGAGTAAGCTCAAGTGTTGGCAATATCAGTGTGCTTCAAGCCTTTTTGATTTCCATTGCAAGTAATCTCAAGTGCTGGCAATATCAGTGTACTTAAAGCCTTTTTGATTTCCATGTTTCATGCATCCAAGTATTTATTTAAAATTCTATCAAACTACTGAAAATGGACGGGCGCATGAACGCGCACCATTAAAGATCTAGTGGCAACGTAAAAAATGATTGACTTCTAATAATTCTACTACTACACAGCATATAGACTTGAAAAAAAAACACAGTCCACAAGGCATAACATAGGCCCGTAGCAAACAAGCTGCAGCACAGAAACGGGGACGCGCAGCTGTGCGTGTGTTTGGCAAAAACAGAGTGTACAGTAGATCAAATAGATTACACGAATTTTACAGTAACCAAATCGTATGGTTGACAATTTAAATGAGACATAGCTAAGTTACATCTAGATGAGAATTAGCAAATCTGTTTTCATATTGATGCTTGAGTAATACAATGTCTTGCCCATAAAAGAAAAGCATTTCGATAGAATTCTCTCCAAGTAGAAAAATAGAGCAATTGAATTGAATTATTCAAAATTTACATGCAACACTTATATACATGCCACATCAAACAGAACCCGTGAAAAAATAATAACATTAACTATGCAATGGTCTACTTGTCATTGCGGCTGGCCTTATCATCGACTTCAAAGCACTTGTTGGGCATGAGCTCCTTGGCCTTCTTAAATACGACGTCGAATGACAGCAGCACGTGCAGCGCGATGAAGAGGACCACAATGGCGACGAGTGTGATGACGTAGATCGACGTCTCCCAGTCCCTACAGCTGCCGGCGGCGTAGGCGCCCAGTAGGCCAAGCAGGTCCAGCAACACGGCGGTCTGCATCGCCCAAAGTGGCGCGCCGTGTGGCTTCAGGGTGCGCTGCAGCAGCAGCATGATGACAACGATGGAGGCCACGAACGACGTGGCGTTGCAGTAGAAGAATGCCTGGTACCGTGGAGCGTTGAAATCAAGCAGGATCGGGTTGCCGGCGACGGTGGGTGGGTGTGCCGATGGGGACGGCAAGGGCGACGGCGAAGCGGCATCGTCGTCGCCCCACGTGCCGCCGGGAGGCGCGAGACCAGCCTGGTACGTCACGCTCGCCGCCAGGATGCCGAGAACCATCAGGTACTTTCGCTTCAGGTACCTCTCGCTCTCCGGTTTATCCTCCTTGCTCTTGTCCTTGCTTGAGCCGGTCGGCCCTGTCCAGAGCGGCTTGAATAGCACCTTCACCCGCGAAGGAAGCCGTGGCAGCCGATCTAACCAGTGGTCGCGGTCCGCGAACACATAAAGTAGGATTTGCAGGAGGAGGAAGGCGACCACCGCGGCCACAAGCGCAAAGACATAGATTGAGGTTCGCAGCTTCCGGCAGCTGCCGGCGGCGTAAGCCCCCATGAGGCCCAGGAGTCCAACCAAGATGCAGACATGGAGTGCGTGACTCCGAATGCCTTGCTTGGACAGTGTCTGGTTCACCAGTAGCAGGATGACGGCGACGGATGCCATGAAGCCCGTCGCGTTGCAGTAAAAGAACACTTGGTACCTGACCCTGTAGTGGTCGAGGAGGACTGGGTCACCGGCGGTGACCGATTTTCCCCCGTCGCTCTCCGTCCAGAAGCCGCCTGGCGGGTTCAACCCGGTTTGGTACGTGACAGTGGCCGCGAGTATGGCGAGCTGCAGCAAGAACTTGCGCTTCCTCTCAAGACTACGCTTTTCACCTTCAAGAATATGCTTACTCTTGGACTCCAAGTCGAGCTCACCTTGAAGGTGATCAGCAGCAGTAGGAACATGCACCGCTCCTTGAGCTTGTCCCCCTTCCCGTTGCTGCGATGACACGTCGGAGGTGAGGCGGAGCAATCGTGCAAGGTTATCGCACATGCTTTGCACGCAATGCGTCAGCTTGCTGTGCTTGCCCTTAGCCGAGAACGCCACGACCTTGGCGATGGAGTAGACGAAGATGGCGACGGCTAGGGAGGCAACGTAGATGGTGGTTGTGCCGTCCCGGCAGCTCCCCGCAACGTAGGCGCCCATGAGGCCGAACAAGTCCAGTATCATGACCGTGTTAAGCGCGGCGCGTCTGACGACGGCGCCGGAGCTCAGCTCCTTGCTCTGGACAATTACGATGACTACCAGCGACGCCACGAACGCCGCCGTGTTGCAGTGGTAGAAAGCCTTATACCTCTTGGGGTTAATGTCGTGGAGCACCGGGTTTCCGGCAGTGTGACTGCTATCCAGATGGCCTTCCGGCCAGACGCCGCCCGGCGGGCTCAGGCCTGCCTGGTAAGTCACCGTCGCCGCCAGTGTCGCCAGTAGCAGCAGGAGCGACCGTGACTCTTCCACCTTCTCCGCACCCTGCTGCCCATTGTTGCTTTCGAGTCTCCTGGTCACACCTCCCTCTTGCACTGCTTTTTCTTCATTATTTGGATTATTACTCTGCGTCCTTTCCCTACAATAATTGTATGTCCAAGTGATCGACATTAATTGATTAATTATTGACAGTAGTATCAGTAATAGCTGTGGTAGTATAATCTCAAAAACAATAATGACGGAGTGTGTGTGAGCTTGATTACGTACTTGTGTATGCCGGAGACGTACCCTGCGATGACCGCCTGCAGCAGGATGTACAGGAACACCGCGGCAACAAGGCAGGCGATGTACACGGTGGTGGTGATCCACCTGCAGCTGCCGGCGGCGTAGGCGGCCATGAGGCCCAGCAGCTCCACCAGCACACACACCGGCAGCGCGTAGGACCTGGCGAGGCGGCCGCTCAGCGTGCTGCTCGTGAGCAGCATGATGATGGCAAGAGAAGCGACGAAGGAGTTGGCGTTGGCGTAGAAGAAGGCGTGATAGCGGATCTTGTATGGCCCATCGTGCAGCAGCGGGGCTCCGGCGCGGTGCCCCGCCCCGGTCTCGCTCCAGAAGCCTCCCGGTGGCGCCAGTCCGGCGCCGTATGTCAGCGGCGTGGCGAAGGTGGCGAGCAGCAGCAGGAACTTGCGGCGCTCCTTGAGGTGGCTCTCGTCTGCCGGTTCCTTGCTCCTTTCCAAGCGGACGTGTATGGCGACGTAGGCGAAGACGAGGGCGAAGAGCGCGGAGACGTAGATGGACCCAACCACGCTGCGGCAGCTGCCGGCGGCGAAGGCGGCCATGAGCGCGAGCAGGTCGAGCAGCATGGCGGAGCGGAGCACGGTGAGGCCGACACGGTTGCCGCTGATACGCCGGTCCAGCAGGAATATGATGATGACCAGGGAGGCGACGAAGGCGGCCGCGTTGCAGTAGAAGAAGGCGGTGTACCTGTCCGCGTAGGTGTGCACGAGCACGGGGTCGCCGACGCGGAATGGGTAGGCCGCCGGCGCCGGGGCCACCGCAAGAGACGGGGGCGCTGGTGGCAGGACGGCGCCGGCGCGCTGCTGTGGGGTGTTGCCTCCATCGTGGTCCTTGGACCACACGCCGCCGGGCGGGTTGAGGCCGGCGCCGTAGGTGACGCTGGCGACCAGCGTGGCGAGCAGCAGCAGGTACTTGCGCCACTTCCAGAGGAACTCCATGTCCCCTTCCGACTCCGTCGCCATGGTTCCGGCGGCAGCGATGGGCGTATGTGTTGTGCTCTGCAGGATCGCTGCAGCACATGTATATAGTACTGCTCGGCCTGCTCCGCTCCGGCCCGGCCGCCATGTGCTGTGCTGTGCCCATCGGTGTCTTCTTTAGGAAACGAATCACTGAAAGCTACCAATATTATAACCATCGTTCAGTACGGATGTTCACTCACTCACAAGGATTGGATTGGAATGGATTGGAATGGGATGCGCACTCACACAAAGCTCAACCATGTCTTCACTTTGGTCCAAGTCCCACTGGCCCTCCTCGTGTCACTCGTGATCGTGATATGCTGGATATATATACTTGCACGGACCTCGGCAACGGTAACTTACACGGTCGTCTCTTGGTCAATTTAGCATCATCACACATAAATCTCTAAATGATCATCATCACAACCAACATAAGCATAAGCATATAGAGAAGCACACAAGTCATCTAAATGATCATCACCACACACAAGTCATCTCAAGCATCATCACCACACACAAGGATCATCGAGCACCGCGGAGGTCGTCACCGCCAAGACCGCCGAAGCCCGGGTCGTCACTGCTAGCGGCAGCGCTACCGCCAAGACCGCCTCCGCCTCCACCTCCGCCTCCGCCTCCGTGGATCGGAGTGGTCGGGCTCCGTGTCTCCGGGGTGCTGCGAAGACCACCGCCAACGGTAGATCCACCTGTTCCCTGGATGTCGAAAAGACATATGCACGGGATATATGACTGTGTTGAAAGGCATGACATGCTTTGGGTGAATAGATTGGGGATGAACTAACCGGCGAGGGGCCAGCGTTCTGTGCCACAAACTCCTCAAAGCTCAGCAGCACTGGTTGTGCTGGAGGGCATTGTGGTGGAGGGAACTGAGGACACCTGCCGGCCGCCATTTTCTGAAAAGCCTGCTGCATCTGGCTATCCCTCTGCACTTGGTGTTCATAAAGCCTCTGATGCCACGCCATGGTCTCCTGGCATGTGTACTCCAGGTAGGCCTACGGTATGACATGATGGAACTCATAAAACTGCTAAATGCGGAAAATAAAGTGAGCAATGAAGATAAGAGGGAAAATACTTACAGATTGTTGCTCCTGAAAGAGGCACTGTGCACTGGTCACTGGCTGGCTCGTGCGCTGGCTCAGGCTCGGGTCGATCCGACGAAGCTGTGTGTAGGAGATACTAGGAGTGATCACAGCATCGAGAACCGCCTCCCGACCGTGCTCCTTGGGCCCCATGCTCACCACCTCCCTGTCGTCCAGAGGCGCCGCAATGGGGTCAGGTGTGTCAGGATGTAAGTTCAGATACGCTTCGGAGTAGGCCTTCTTCCTCCCCGCGGTCTTCTTGCCGTAGTACTTGGGCTCGCCAGGCTTGGAGTCCTTCCGCGTATGGGCGATCTCCCACGCCTGCATGTGTGAGAGCGGCCGCTTCAGTTTCTCCTCCTGCACCACCAAACAGAGGTTAGTCATACATAAGAAAGTGATGGTAAATAGAAGAAGAATGTTTAATGGGGTTAGTCATACATTAACTGCCTTGTGGAGATAGTGGTTTCGGTTTCCCTGAGCATGTACTCCCTCCGTCCCTCGGTTAGCCTTATTTTTGGTTCTCATAGCCGCCCAGGCTCCATCCTGACAGTACAACCCCGGCCAATATAACTTCAGCAAGACGGTGATGAGGCCGTTGGGAATACGGACCCCTTTAGAATATATCCAGTTGCTGCAAAAGAATGAACTATTAGCATGTGACAAGCAAAATAAATAACAACAGAAATAAGCATGTGACAAGCAAAATAATGAACCACTTACTCCTTTCCCGTGGGCTCAATGAGCCACTTCTGCTCCTCAGTAGCAGGAACCTGCTTTGGTAGCTTTGCATTGCCACGCAGCCACCCCTTGTTGTCAACCCCCTTCCCGTCACCACCATCATCCCCGCCACCACTCTCCTCCTCGCCTGCCTCCCCCTCCCCAACCTCCTCCCCAACCTCCTCCTCCTCCTCGCCTGCCTCCTCCTCCACCTCCTCCTCCTCCTCCTCCTCCTCCCTAGAGTGTACCTCACTAGAGGAGGGTACCTCACTAGAGGAGGGCCTCGAAGACAACACCCCTAAGTCGGTGAGGGTGCGCTCTTTCTGGCTGCGACCCCCTGTAGTGGCTCTCCCCCTAGCACCTCGTCCTCTAGAGGCTCTCCCCCCGCCCCCTCCTACTCTAGGGGCATCTCTCCCTCGACCTCCCTGTGAGGAGTCATCGTCAAGTAGCCGAGGGGGAGGATTACGTGCTCAACCACTCCGACTAGGCAGGCCGACGACCTTGCGTAGGAAACCCACGCCGTCAGCCTTCCCCTTGCCCATGTTCCACGAACCTGCATTGAAAAGAGAAAAAGCAATTAGTAAGTTAATGAAATGAAGGAAAAGGCATGATAATAAACACATTAATAAAAATGCATAAAAAGGCATATTCCTAAACTATAGAAAAAATACTTGAAACATACATCTGCTAGAACCCATATGAATCATCACTGTTGTAACCTCTTTCTCGGTCCGTCTCATCATCACTATCAATCATATATTCTTCGTTATCTGACGGAGGTGGAGGCTCTTCCTCGTCGTCAGCGTCTTCGTTTAACTTTTCTAGCATAAGTATGTCATTTTCATTAACAATGGTCTCACCATCATTCCGTGCATCGTCGACGTTTGGGTCCACATCATCATCACCCAATGGTCTAGCGTCATCGTTTCTAACCACATCATCATCATCATCATCAGGTTGCTCTTGATAGAACACTCCCTCGTATGTCATGGGGTTAATGTTGTAGTAATCGTCTTCATTCGGGTCTGGTAGCTTACCATGTGGCAACACCTTGAACACAACTTCCCAACCTTTTAGATACACTTTCTGGCATGGGTAAGGCAGATAATATACTTGTGTAGCTTGGGTAGCCGCAATGAAGAGATCGGCTCCGACATAGACGGTTGATGGTTTAACTTCGACCAAACCAATGGAAGGCGTATGTTTTACCCCCTCCCGCAGATCGAACCATCGGCATTTGAACACAGGCAGACTTAGGGTCTCACGCCCCTGGCGGAATTTAACCTCGTATATATTTTGTACCCTTCCGTAGTAGTCTACTGAATTTTGACCGGGGGTGTACACTCCAGTATTTATAGTTTTGGGATCGGGCGGCTGTTTTGGTGCTCCTCTGTATGGAAGCGATACCCATTCACATCATACTTTTTACATGTCATGACGGCAGGGTCAAAACCCATGGAAACCCATCTCAATTCATCATCCATAGATATGTTCGGATCTTTTCCCTACAAGTATAATGGAAATTGTTGCGTGCATTAGTTCGGTTAACTAATAAATGTTGAAGTAGGTATTTAATAGGGGAGTGTGGAAAATTACTTTCTCCATGAACCAAGCAACAAAATTTTTACGTCCAGGGTTTCCATGACGGAGAAGAGTAAGTGCCTCCGCCTCAGTAGGAGGATTCACTCCCGTCCATTCCTCTTGAACGAAATCACTAAAAAAAGATAAGCGGTGTTAGACCGGGACTAAGTGAACATGAAACATGATGATGTGGAAGACATAAAGGAATGGTGTAGTGGTATTACCTCATCCACACTTCCTCAACTTCCTTGATGTTGTGCAAGATATAGAACATGAGGTCCTCCCACTCTTGTCGTGGCATGTTATAAGATTTCGAGGCCCCAGCCCTCCCACCTTGCGCGTTGAATAGATCGAGCCTGGGTTGATACTTGGGCTCTTCTATATTGTATCGAGGCACCTTGTTATGCAGATGGGGAACGTGGTCTGGATAGTATGATGTCCTAAGGTCTGACACTTCCTCTAGGATAACTGCCTCAGCTATGGAAGCTTCAATCTTAGCTTTGTTTCCACATTTCCGTCAGAGATGCTTGTTCTGCCTCTCAGGGCCGTACTGCCAGCGATTTTGCACAGGGCCCCCCAATAATACCTCGTTCGCGAGGTGCAGAATGAGATGTGTCATCGGAGTAAAGAAGCCTGGCGAAAAGATCTTCTCTAGCTTGACTATCAACTCCGGTGCCTTCTTATGCAATTTTTCAATCACCTCTTTACTTACTTCTTTAGCACAGAGTGTGCGTAAGAAATGGCTAAGCTTGGCAAGCACTCGCCAGACATGCTCGGGGACATAGCCTCGAACCATCACTGGCATTATCCGCTCAATCCATACATGGTAGTCATGACTCTTCAGGCCAGTCACTTTACCCATTGAAAGATTGACTCCCTTACTTATATTCGATGCATAACCATCGGTGAACTTCAAAATTTTGTTTCAGCCAGATAAGTACTTCTTCTTTTTCTAGCGGTTTAAGGACAAAGTCAGCATCTGGCTTGAACCAGTTTTTTCGACCGCCTGTGGGAGGCTTCATGTTCAGGCGTGGTCTATCACAAATTCTCTGTTGATCGGCTCTAGCTTTTACGTTATCCTTCGTCTTATCAGGAATGTTGAGGATTGTGTGGAAAAGGGACTCTGCCACATTCTTTTCGGTGTGCATCACATCAATATTGTAAGGAAGTTTGAGGTCCTTGAAATAGGGAAGCTGCGAGAAGGGGGTAATGTGAGTCCAGTTGTGCGTCTCACGATATCCCTTGAAGCCTTTGGCTTTGGCTTTGGCTTTGCCTTTGACTTTAGGCTTGAGAGCTTTTAGCTGAGCAAGAACATCTGCCCCCGAAAATGTTGGAATCTCGGTTACTTCATGAACAACCCGGCCTTTCGTGAAGTTCTTCTTGTCTTCCCTGTCCGGATGGTCTGGAGGGAGGAACTGTCGATGCAGGTCAAAGGCTACATACTTTCCACCCTTACTCAGCCAAATCATTCGCAGAGCCTGCATGCACACGGGGCATGGCATCTTCCCACTTGTACACCATCCGCAGAATAGAGAATAGTCGGGAAAGTCATGCATGCAATAGTGCAACCAAACTTTCATCAAGAAATTTCTCTGCAGATCCTGGTCGTATGTCAACCTCGGAAAGTACCAAGAATGGTGCAAAGCATCCACAAGCGGCTGCATAAACACACCCAATTGCTTCCCCAAGTATTCAGGCTCCGGAATGATGAGCGACAAGAACATGGTCTTCCGTTGCATTAGGGCACCGGGAGGAAGATTGAGCAGAATTACAAACACAGGCCAGCAGCTGTATGTATTGGACGACATACCATATGGATTCAACCCATCACCTGATATGGCTATTCTGACATTCCTAGCCTCGGCTGCTTCCTTGGGGTATTCTTCATCGAAAGACTTCCATGCTTCCCCTCCCGATGGGTGTACAATTTTTTTGGATTGTACCTTATACCTTCCTTGTGCCACATCATCATTTTGGCAGACTCCTTCGTGATGAAAAGGCGCTGCAGTCTTTTTATAAAATCAAGATACCGAAGAACCTTAACGGGGATGGTTAGCTGCTTTTTCTCACCATCCTCACCGACCACCTCAATGTACCGAGATGAACCGCACTTCCTACAGTACTAGTCATCCGCATACTCATGCCTAAACAAAAGGCAATTCTTCGGGCAAACATCTATTTTCTCATAATCCATAGAGAGTGCCTTCATGATTTTCTTTGTATCGTACATGCTTTTCGGCAGTTCATGACCCTCAGGGAGGCTGTTAGCCCATACTCCCAGGAATGCTTCGAAGCATTTCTGGCTACGGCCGTACTCAGCCTTGACTGCAATCAATTGCGAGATGGCATCCAGCTGAGATATTTTCGCACCCGCATAAAGAGGTTTCTTCGACGAGGCCAAGACCTCCAAGAAGGCCTTTGCGGTTGCCTCCGGCTCCTCCGGTTCATTCTCTGAAGGTGTCGCATTTGCCATTTCTGCAACAATGACATCATCTAGCATGTCCCTGACCCCGTCGTCCTCATATCCATCGATGCGTTGTCGCATCACCTCCTCTCTACCAAGGTCCTGCTCGGCTATGTTTATCGGCGGCATGTCAAAGTTTGGCATATATCCGTGCATGCAAAGGTGCTCACTCATGTCCGTCTGATTTCTACGGTGACGTCTGGCACATCTCGCACAGGGGCATTGTGGGATAATTCTCATTGGACGACGGAATATCTCCTTCAAATACACATCGGTTTTCGTGATCCACTCTGATGTTACTCGATTCCGATGGATAAAACCACTGTACATCCACTGATTATCTGCCATCCTCTGCTTTTTTGCAAGCCAGACAACATAATTAAGGATTCACATAAATTAATCACATCAAATTTTCAGTTTCTACCGCGTTTAATCCACCTACATCTCTAATAGGTAAAGATGGGTCCTAATCCCACCCGAGGATGTGTAGGTTAAGTACGTTCTCCATTCTACCCCGTTCCGAGACAAAATTTCGGCAGCACCTCCCCGCTGTTCTCCAGATACACGTCTCGGCAAATAGCCGAGAGAATGTGCTCCGGAGAACAATGGGGAGGCACCGCCGAAATCCGGTCTCGGAACGGGGTAGAACATGGAGAACATACCCAATCTACACATCCTCGGGCTGTCCATGGAAAATGCTGGACAATCCGAAAGAGCTGCTGTGATAAATATGCAATTGAATGCATATTTATCGATGCAACCCTTTCGGACGGGAGACGCCTAGGTTACGCCAGTTGACTTGAGAATGAAATCTAGTGATATGAAAAAATGGAGGAGATGGACTTGTAGCTCACCCTCGGCTGTAGAGGAAGTAGTCGAACAGCAGAGGG
This sequence comes from Triticum urartu, assembly GCF_003073215.2. NCBI lineage: Eukaryota > Viridiplantae > Streptophyta > Magnoliopsida > Poales > Poaceae > Triticum > Triticum urartu. Next base: position 656,055,659 of record NC_053026.1, read on the forward strand.
ATGCTCAGGGGGACCAACGCGTCGTACAACGGCCACTCCGATGAAATGCGACACCACAAAGCCTGCAAAATGCATCGCGACAAATAATTTAGAACATCACAATCATCATCATCATCTCAAAAATCATCGAAGCATAAAAAAATATCATCATCTATCATCCACATCATCATCTAACAATCATCTATCATCGGTCATCATCATCATCTCAAAATCATCGAAGCATAAAAAATCATCATTATCTCACCTCATCTAACAATCATCATCATCTAAAAGAAATCCATATGAACAAGTTATGAACATCACCATTTTTCTCAAATAAGTATTCTTTAGCAAGACCATTAAGTGTCAATAAATATTTCATCATTGATTTGTAGCAACACCATCATGATCAAAATACCACCGTGCAAAAAGTATATAATCACACATCACATAACAACATTCACACTTCAACTTAAAAAAACTCATATTGCTAATAACATCCATTAATCAATATTTTGCAAACTAACTACATCTAACAAATATGACATACATTCCATCATCTATGCATTCATCCACCTAAAAACAGTACCAAAACACTAAAAAGGAAGAAAAAAACTCACGTAGAGGGCCGGCTGGTCGGGTCGGAGGAGAGGGGCGGCGGTGGTTGGGGCGATGATGAGCTGCAACATAGGGAGGGCCGGTTGCTCCAACCGGCCGGGAAGGGGGTGCCGAACCCGCGGCCGGAGTCGAGCCCTGGCGGGCCGGTGCGGGTGCGGACGGCGGCGACACAGGGCGGGTGCGGACGGGGCGGCGCGGGGCGGGGAGGCGTCGGGGCGGGCGCGGACGGGGCGGCGCGGGGCGGGGAGGACGTCGGGGCGGCACGGGGGCGGGGAGGACGGCGGGGAGGCGCGTGGAGGGGAGGACGTCGGGGCGGCAACGGGGCGGGAAGGACTGCGGGGCGGGCAGGACGGCGGCGCGAGTCAGGGCGGGGACGACGGCGGTGCGGCACGGGGAGAGGGTGGCGGCGACGGTTGAGGGAGAGAAACGAGTGGAGGAGAGGAGACGTGCAGCGAGTGGAGGAGAGGAGGGCATGTAGCGACTGGATAAGGTTGGACCTAAGCCGACGGCTTAGCCGTCGGCATAGGCTTGGTCCCACCTGCCAGCGACAGAGCCAAGTGGATAAGGTATGAGATATGCCGACGGCCTAGCCGTCGGCATAGGTACTTTGCATTTTTTTATTACGACATTTTAAAAAAAAAATTATGGCATATTTGTTTTTTATAAATTCAATTATTACTATTTTTCAGTTTCCAATACTAATTTCATTAACTTAAATGTACAGAAAACATATATATCGATTGCTCCCCACACGGGCCTTCTTCCGTCGTGTCACGGAGAGGTTAGACGGGACGGGGTACCTGTGGGGGTAGCAATGCCGCCAGGTGTTGCGGTGGGCCCTCCTACGGTTGTGGAAACGTGGTGGCAGGCGCAGGCACGCGGCTCCGGGGTGTGCCCCCTCCCCCCTCACGGGCGTCGATGCCGCCGTGCCCCGGAGGGGGGAAACGGCCCCGTCGGGCCGACGCAGAGGGAATCTTGGGGTGGGTTGTGCCGGGACTGTGTTGGGGGGTGTAGCTATGGCTGGGCTATTACAACAAGGTGAAAAGGTCCACCGGTCAAACTACGTCCAGCGAAAGTCAAAGGGATAGACCCGGCGGTCGTCTGTGTCAGGGTTAGACGGGACGGGGTACCTGGGGGGTAGCAATACCGCCAGGTGTTGCGGTGGCCCTCCTACGGTTGTAGAAGCATGGTGGCAGGCGTAGGCACCCGGCACGCGGCTTGTATGAGGTACCGGTGCGACGCGTGTCGGGCGTTTGCAACCGCCACAACACTTCCAGATTTGTGAGAGTCCGCCTACGCAAGATTTGGCGGCATGCTAGCCCCCGGAGGCCGCCGGCCACAGCCGTAGACGCGCGAAGGGCAATCCGCGTAGAGGGAATTTTTCGGATACTTCTCCATCACCAAAAATTATGAAAAATACCATCGTTCCTATAGCACATGTGCCCACGTCGTGCAAAAAAACTCATGATTTTATTGCGCTCTGAGTATTTAGTAATATTGACGCCGCATCGTTACCGCAGAACGTCTACTACTGTGTCATTGCCGTCCGTGAGGGGGGGCCACACCCCGGAGACGCGTACCACCTCTTCGGACATGCCACCACACCACCCCGCATGTTTAAGGGCCCGGTGCGACGCTCCGGTGGCATTGCTACCCCCCGAGTGCCCCCGTCCCGCCTAACCCTACAGCATTTGACCACGGGATCTAGCCCTTTAACATTGCACGGACGGGCTTTGACCAGTGGACCTCCCCACCCGGTTGTGTTAGGTCAGCCCATAGGAACACTTTGGAGCAACATCCGGGCCAGACCCACAGCAAGATCCCCTTCGTGTAGAACCGACGCGTCTGTTTCCCCCCTCCAAGTGCCGGCGGCGGCGCCGTCCGTGAGGGGGGGGCACACCCCGAACACGCGTGCCGGGCGTTTGCAACCGCCACAACACTTCCAGACATGTGAGAGGCCGCCTACGCAAGATTTGGCGGCATGCTAGTCCCCGCAGGCCGCCGGCCACAGCCGTAGACGCGCGAAGGGCAATCCGCGTAGAGGGAATTTTTCGGATACTTCTCCATCACCAAAAATTATGAAATAATACCATCGTTCCTATAGCACATGTGCCCACGTCGTGCAAAAAAACTCATGATTTTATCGCGCTTCGAGTATTTCGTAATATTGACGCCGCATCGTTACCGCAGAACGTCTACTACCGTGTCATCGCCGTCCGTGAGGGGGGGCCACGCCCCGGAGACGCGTCCCGCCTCTTCGGACATGCCACCACACCACCCCGCCTGTATGAGGGCCCGGTGCGACCGTCCGATGGCATTGCTACCCCCAGTGCCCCCGTCCCGCCTAACCCTGGAGCGTTTGACCACGGGATCTAGCCCTTTGACTTTGCACGGACGGGCTTTGACCAGTGGACCTCCCCACCCGGTTGTGTTAGGACAGCCCATAGGAACACTTTGGAGCAACATCCGGGCCAGACCCACAGCAAGATCCCCTCCGTGTAGACCCGACGCATCCGTTTCCCCCGTCCAGGTGCCGGCGGCAGCGCCGTCCGTGAGGGGGGCACACCCCGGACACGCGTGCCGGGCGTTTGCAACCGCCACAACACTTCCAGACATGTGAGAGGCCGCCTACGCAAGATTTGGCGGCAATGCTAGCCCCCGGAGGCCGCCGGCCACAGCCGTAGACGCGCGAAGGGCAATCCGCGTAGAGGGATTTTTTGGATACTTCTCCATCACCAAAAATTATGAAAAAAAAACCATCGTTCCTATAGCAAATGTGCCCACGTCGTGCAAAAAAACTCATGATTTTATCGCACTCCGAGTATTTAGTAATATTGACGCCGCATCGTTACCGCAGAACGTCTAACCGTGTCATCGCCGTCCGTGAGGGGGGGCACGCCCCGGAGACGCGTCCCGCCTCTTCGGACATGCCACCACATCACCCCGCATGTATGAGGGCCCGGTGCGACGCTCTGGTGGCATTGCTACCCCCAGTGCCCCCGTCCCGCCTAACCCTGTAGCGTTTGACCACGGGATCTAGCCCTTTGACTTTGCACGGACGGGCTTTGACCACTGGACCTCCACACCCGGTTGTGTTAGGACAGCCCATAGGAACACTTTGGAGCAACATCCGGGCCAGACCCACAGCAAGATCCCCTCCGTGTAGACCCGACGCGTCTGTTTCCCCACTCAAGGTGCCGGCGGCGGCGCCGTCCGTGAGGGGGGGCACACCCCGGACACGCCTGCCGGGCATTTGCAACCGCCACAACACTTCCAGAATTGTGAGAGGCCGCCTACGCAAGATTTGGCGGCATGCTAGCCCTCGGAGGCCGCCGGCGACAGCCGTAGACGCGCGAAGGGCAATCCGCGTAGAGGGAATTTTTCGGATACTTCTCCATCACCAAAAATTATGAAAAATACCATCGTTCCTATAGCACATGTGCCCACGTCGTGCAAAAAAACTCATGATTTTATCGCGCTCTGAGTATTTAGTAATATTGACGCCGCATCGTTACCGCAGAACGTCTACTACTGTGTCATCGCCGTCCGTGAGGGGGGGCCACACCCCGGAGACGCGTACCGCCTCTTCGGACATGCCACCACACCACCCCACATGTTTGAGGGCCCGGTGCGACGCTCCGGTGGCATTGCTACCCCCCCAGTGCCCCCGTCCCGCCTAACCCTGCAGCATTTGACCACGGGATCTAGCCCTTTAACATTGCACGGACGGGCTTTGACCAGTGGACCTCCCCACCCGGTTGTGTTAGGTCAGCCCATAGGAACACTTTGGAGCAACATCCGGGCCAGACCCACAGCAAGATCCCCTCCGTGTAGAACCGACGCGTCTGTTTCCCCCCTCCAAGTGCCGGCGGCGGCGCCGTCCGTGAGGGGGGGCACACCCCGAACACGCGTGCCGGGCGTTTGCCACCGCCACAACACTTCCAGACATGTGAGAGGCCGCCTACGCAAGATTTGGCGGCATGCTAGCCCCCGGAGGCCGCCGGCCACAGCCGTAGACGCGCGAAGGGCAATCCGCGTAGAGGGAATTTTTCGGATACTTCTTCATCACCAAAAATTATGAAAAAATACCATCGTTCCTATAGCACATGTGCCCACGTCGTGCAAAAAACTCATGATTTTATCGCGCTCCGAGTATTTAGTAATATTGACGCCGCATCGTTACCGCAGAACGTCTACTACCGTGTCATCGCCGTCCGTGAGGGGGGGCCACGCCCCGGAGACGCGTCCCGCCTCTTCGGACATGCCACCACACCACCCCGCCTGTATGAGGGCCCGGTGCGACCCTCCGATGGCATTGCTACCCCAGTGCCCCCGTCCCGCCTAACCCTGGAGCGTTTAACCACGGGATCTAGCCCTTTGACTTTGCACGGACGGGCTTTGACCAGTGGACCTCCCCACCCGGTTGTGTTAGGTCAGCCCATAGGAACACTTTGGAGCAACATCCGGGCCAGACCCACAGCAAGATCCCCTCCGTGTAGACCCGACGCATCCGTTTCCCCCGTCCAGGTGCCGGCGGCGGCGCCGTCCGTGAGGGGGGGCACACCCCGGACACGCGTGCCGGACGTTTGCAACCGCCACAACACTTCCAGACATGTGAGAGGCCGCCTACGCAAGATTTGGCGGCATGCTAGCCCCCGGAGGCCGCCGGCCACAGCCGTAGACGCGCGAAGGGCAATCCGCGTAGAGGGAATTTTTCGGATACTTCTCCATCACCAAAAATTATGAAAAAATACCATCGTTCCTATAGCACATGTGCCCACGTCGTGCAAAAAAACTCATGATTTTATCGCGCTCCGAGTATTTAGTAATATTGACGCCGCATCGTTACCGCAGAACGTCTACTACCGTGTCATCGCCGTCCGTGAGGGGGGGGGGCACGCCCCGGAGACGCGTCCCGCCTCTTCGGACATGCCACCACACCACCCCGCATGTATGAGGGCCCGGTGCGACGCTCTGGTGGCATTGCTACCCCCCCAATGCCCCCATCCCCCTAACCCTGTAGCGTTTGACCACGGGATCTAGCCCTTTGACTTGCACGGACAGGCTTTGACTAGTGGACCTCCCCACCCGGTTGTGTTAGGTCAGCCCATAGTAACACTTTGGAGCAACATCCGGGCCAGACCCACAGCAAGATCCCCTCCGTGTAGACCCAACGCGTCCGTTTCCCCCCTCCAGGTGCCGGCGGCAGCGCCGTCCGTGAGGGGGGCACACCCCGGAGCCCCAAGGCGGGCGTCTACGCATGCATGAACACTTTCACATATGCATCGGGACCCGTGCGATGTTTCGGTGACATAGCTACACCCCGAATCCCTCCACCAACCAGAATTCCTTCCGTGTCGACCGTTTCCCCCCTCCGTGACACGGCGATAGCGACGTTCGTAACGGGGGGCAATCGATATACCATCGGGTATGTCTTTTTAGATAAGGCATAATTATCTTATGCAAAAACAAAAACTAAATTAAAGTAAAAATAACAAAACAAAGTAAAAATAAAAAATAAAGTAAAATACACGTATGCCGACGGCAAGGCCATCGGTATATCTGTGCACACACGGAGGTTGTCCCACGGATCGATGACGTGGCATGGCACACGGATCGATGGCGTGGCGAAGGGGCCTATGCCGACGGCTGTGCCGTAGGCATACCTCTGCCACAGATAACCAAAGTAAAAATAAAAAAATAGTAAAATAAATGTATGCCGACGGCAAGGCCGTCGGCATATCTGTGCACACACGGAGGTTGTCCCACGGATCGATGATGTGGCGTGGCACACGGATCGATGACGTGGTAGAGGGGCCTATGCCGTAGGCATACCTCTACCACAGATATGCCGACGGCCGCCCTTACCGCCCGTCGGCGTAGGATCAACGCCGTCAAATGGTCAGCGCTGACCGGGCAGGGGGGCCCGGGCTATGCCGACGGCCTGTCCTATGCCGACGGGCCCCGTAGGCGTATCTCGGGCGGTCCCGACGGCCTCGTCTATGCCGACGGGGCGTCGGCATAGATGGATGTATGCCGACCGCTATTCTACGCCTACGGCCTATCCTTGGCCGTCGGCATAGGTCCATAGATGCTGATGGGGGCTGTCGGCATAGATTTGGCCGTCGGCAACCCCAGTTTTTCTGGTAGTGATAGTTGGATGATGAGTTGCTTGGTGGTGAGTGATAATAATAATATAATAAATTTCACAAGAAGTAGCAAGCGGACTATCGGAGATGGTCTCTAAATTTCACACTGTGTATATCAGCAAAAGCAAGGACGTCGTCACTCGTCAGTGTCCACAGTACGAAATCAATCATGTTGTTCTCTCTAGTGAAAGCGCAGTAGATAGTATATCTGACGTGCCTCGTAAATTGTGTGTAACCTTCTGGTCGGACAAGTTAATTATGTCAGTGCTTTTACTATAATCGTATAGGACGGTAGGAGTTGTATTTCGTTATGGTAAATAGATGCATGTTTAGGGATGTTGCTGCGTGTTCCATCAGTCTGTACAAAAAAAAAAGAATTCTTATCAATAAATAAAATTTAAAATAGCGGATAATAAAAAAATAAGCTAAATCAATACTATACCTTACTAAAATGACTAAATTATACACATATATGCTTTAGCGGGACCCTACCTAAAAACGCCATGGCCCCGCGACAGCGTGCTATTCGAAACTTTGACAAGTACACCTTACCTACCTATCTGTTAAGTTGGGAGATCCATCCCAGGAGTATATTTTTGTATCAAACTTTAATCAAACGGGCAAACAGGGTTACATCATGTAGGAAGTTACATTGCCAAGCATAAAAATAAGGCCTAATCTCTCTGAAAATCTTGGCACTGTGCAGGCAGGGCCGGCCCTGAGGGGGGGCAGAGGGGGCGACCGCCCCGGGCCCCCAAATTCCACGGGCCCCCTCCCGCTACGCAGCAGCCAGGCTAGCCCATGGCTCAAAGGAAAAAAAAAGCTGGTCCATGGCACAGGGGAAGAGGCATGGCTGGGATGTATTGTGTACGCACGCAGCCAGAATTCACGCAGTCATCCGTCAATTTTTCCTTCTAAAAAGATCTTAATCACAGGTCGTTCCGTCTTTCCTTCTTTGCACGATCGAGTCGCGATGCCGACGAACCCTAAATTTCTATTCAGCTTTTCCCCTGGGGCCTGATCGTGAGATGCGAGTCAACCGATTGGTCTCAGCGCTGGACGCAGCCATGCAGGGAATCACACCGGCGCACGCAGCATGAGCATCGTCGAGCGCCTCCGGTCTCCACGATGGATGCGGATGCCCTGAGGCCTGAGCGCATCCCGCCTCCCGCCTCCGGACATCAATCCACATCATGGCATCATCGATCGCCTGATCACCGACGCCGATCGACAGGTCCGAGGTATGCCATAACCATATTATGAAATTTCTCTTTGCTAATTAAGTAATTTCTCTTTGCATACATGATGCTTACCTTGCACCATTCAATCTTGGATGTAATATTTGTTTCTGCTATGTGTGTTACCATGCTCTTTCGACATTCGCGTCTTGTAGCTAAAAAATGAGAAGGAAAAAACATGCAGATGACTTGGTAGAATCATAGATAGAAGCTACTGGCAATTCTTTTCAGCACTAATACTGGTATGTCAATGAACCCAAATCATCGTGGAGGAAGACAAACCAACTAATGAAAATTCTAAATCCAAGCAAGACGAAAATGTTGACATCAACACATGTAATAACAATTTATAATATTTACATTAAGGGGCCCTGAGCTTTACTTCCCGCCCCGGGCTCCTCAAATCTCAGGACCGGCCCTGTGTGCAGGGGCCAAATATTCCAGGAAGGCTGGTTGTTTCTTGGTCGTATCTGGACGGATGACGGCCTTGCCAAGCTTGGCCTTCCTCATAGTCAGTACTGCTGCTTTTGCTCCTTGGTCTTGGAAAATGGGAAGCATCTTTTCACCGAATGTACGGCCGTGAACATAATTTGGAGGAGTAGTATTTTGATTTGGGCAAATCTTCAGGATGTTATTCCTAGTCTGGCTCTGATCTTGGAGAGTGGTGGAGTAGGGCAAGGCTAAGGATGCGAGGTGGTAAAGAGGAACTCCGAACTCCCTAGTAATGTTGGTTGGTCGTTTGTGATGATGTATGAATTGCACGATATATTGATTCGGTGCAATGTGCACGGTATATATAAGTACAAAGTGGGGCATCTCCCTCAATCTATACAACAAACTAGAGAGGTGGGCCTAGTCAACATACATGCACAAATAACATACTCAACACCCCCCCCCCCCCCCCCCCCCCCCCGCAGTCGAAGCGGCACCGCGGCTGACGCAAAGACTGGACCGGAACTCCTCAAAAGACGCCGTAGGCAAGCCCTTGGTCATGATATCTGCAAATTGTTGGGAAGTAGGGACGTGTAAAACATGAATATGGCCAAGAGCCACCTGTTCCCGTACAAAGTGAATATCCAACTCAATATGTTTGGTCTGGCGATGATGTACCGGATTAGCGGAGAGGTAGACCGCCGAGACATTGTCGCAGTAGACCAGCGTGGCACGGTCGACAGGGCAGGAAAGCTCTTGAAGCAGCTGGCGAAGCCACGAACACTCGACGACGGCGTTGGCCACCGCACGATACTCAACCTCAGCACTGGAACGAGAGACCGTAGGCTGCCGCTTGGACGACCACGAGATAAGTGAGGGTCCAAGGTAGACACAATAGCCCGAAGTGGAGCGACGATTGTCAGGACAGCCTGCACAGTCTGCATCGGAGTAGGCGGTGAGGGCAGTGTTGGCGGAGGCGTGAAGCGTGATACCAAGATCCATAGTGCCAGAGACATAGCGGAGAATCCGCTTGACGGCAGCCCAGTGGACGTCTCGAGGAGCATGCATATGAAGACACACCTGCTGCACGGCATACTGGGTCTCCGGTCAAGTCAGGGTGAGGTACTGAAGTGCACCAACGATAGACCGATAGAAAGCAGCATCCGAAGCAGGAGTACCATCCGTCGCCGAAAGCTTGGCCTTCGTATCAACAGGCGTAGTGGCAGGCTTGCAGTTAAGCATGCCGGCGCGCTCCAGGAGCTCATGAGCGTACTTCCGCTGATGAAGGAAGAAGCCATCCAGACGGCGCACCACCTCGACACCGAGGAAGTAGTGCAAAGGACCCAAGTCCTTGATGGCGAACTCAGCGCGAAGACGAGCCGTGAGCTGACTGAGGAGACCAGCCGTACATGCCGTCAGGATGATGTCGTTGACATAGAGCAGCAAGTAGGCCGTGTCGGAGCCCTGATGATAGACGAAGAGCGAAGCGTCCGAGCGGGTTAAGCGAAACCCAAGCTGGTGGAGAAACCCCGCGATGCGCTGGTACCAAGCACGCGGAGCCTGCTTGAGTCCGTACAAGGACCGCGAGAGCAGGCACACGTGATCGGGAAGCGCCGGGTCAACAAACCCGGTGGGCTGCTGGCAGAAGACCTGCTCCTCGAGGTGACCATGGAGAAAGGCGTTGGAGACGTCCATCTGGTGCACCGGCCAAGCATGGGAGACCGCAAGGTGAAGAACTGTGCGAATCGTGCCGGGCTTGATGACCGGAGCGAAGGTGTCGGTGAAGTCGATGCCAGCACGCTGTCTGAAGCCTCGAACGACCCAGCGCGCTTTATAGTGATCAAGAGTACCATCAGGACGGAGCTTGTGTTTGAAGACCCACTTCCCGGTAATCACGTTGGCGTGTCGGGGATGGGGAACAAGCTGCCACGTCCGGTTGCACAATAGGGCGTCAAACTCCTCTTGCATCGCAGCCATCCAGAGCGGGTCACGAAGAGCGGCTCGGACGGAGGATGGCAATGGCGACGGCTCAGAGGTGGACGACGCATGGACGTAGTCATCCGCGGCGTAGCACGAGCTCGGGCGAAAAATGCCCGTACGGGCGCGGGTGACCGGACCAGCCACAGGTGCCGGAGGCGCGAGGGCCGGGGGCGCCGAGGGGGCCGCGGGCGCCGGGGAGGCCAAGGGCGCCGAGGGGGCTGCGGGCGCCGGGGGGGCTGCGGGCGCTAGGGGGGCCTGTGCCGCGGCTGTAGGAGGCGCCACATGCGGGGGGCGCGCCTCAAAGCCAGGGGGCGGGCCAAGAGAGGTGCGCGAAGGCCCTCGGAGCGGCGTCGAGGAGCCCGCGTCACCGGTGGCGGGAGGAACAGCCGGAGGTACCTGCTGAAACAGAAACACATGCTCATCAAAGATAACGTGCCGGGAAGTGAACACACGGTGGGAGACGGGATCGTAGCACCGATATCCCTTGGAGTTGGAAGGGTAGCCGGTGAAGATGCAAGCGACAGAACGAGGTGCGAGTTTGTGAGGAGCGGAGTCCGCAGTGCTAGGATAGCAAAGGCTCCCAAAAATACGCAAGTCATCATAAGATGGGGCGTAATGAAGAGAAGATGGTGAGGTGCATAGTTCCATCGTGGGCGGCAAGGGCGAAGGTTGAGGAGAAGTGAAGCAGTAGCGAGTGCATCTGGCCAGAAACGAGGCAGCACATTAGCGTGGAACAGGAGCGTCCGAACGCAGTCGTTCAGAGTGCGAAGTACGCGTTCGGCTCGACCATTTTGCTGTGAAGTATACGGGCATGTGAGATGAAAAACTGTGCCGTGGTGCGACAGAAAAGTGCGGAAAGCAAGATTGTCAAACTCTTTTCCATTGTCAGTCTGAAGAGCAAGGATGGGACGCCCAAACAGCATGCTGACATAGGAGTAAAAAGCAGACAAAGTGGAGAGTGCATCCGACTTTTGTCGTAAAGGAAATGTCCACACATAATGAGAATAATCATCAAGAATAACCAGATAATATAAATAGCCCGAATTACTATGAACCGGAGAGGTCCACACATCGCTATGAATCAACTAAAAAGGAAAAGAAGCTATGGTGGTGGAGTTATTAAACGGAAGGTGAACATGTTTGCCGACACGACAGGCATGACAGGTCTGATCCTCTATCTTATTACAACTGAAACTGAAACTCCTAAGAATATGACGAAGGGTGACGGGGTTGGGATGACCCAAACGAGCGTGCCAGAGATCGACGCCAGCGGAGAGAGCAACCGGTGCATTGGTGGAGGTGGACGGTGGATGCACCGGATAGAGCTCGTCAAGGCTGTCAGATCGGTGGACTACCATCCTGGTTCGAGCGTCCTTGACACAAAAACCAAGCTCATCAAATTCAATAGTAACAAGATTGTCACGAGTTAAACAACGAACGGAAACAAGATTTTTAATAAGATGAGGTGACACAAGTATGTTAGACAAGGTAATAGGCATAGAAGTAGAAGGAAAAGAAGTGTGCCCGACATGTGTGATAGGTAGTGTGGAACCGTCACCGACAATGATGCGGCGGTCGGTGGTGACAGGAGTGAAGGAGGCAAGATTACCAGGCTGAGCAAACATGTGAGCCGTAGCCCCGGTGTCCATGTACCAATCGCCGCCTCCAATGTAGTTGTTCGGCGTAAGCGCAGCGTGCAGCGCGGCAAGGAGCACCGGATCCCAAGGTGCCGGTGGCAGGGCCGGCGAGGGCGGCGGCTGGCCGCAGGGAGACCGTAGGCGCCGCTCATCTGCGGCAGTGGGTATCCTCCGTACGGCTGCAAAGCCGCGTAGTACGCCTGGTGCGCCGGTGGGCGCGGCACGGGAAGCGTCGGTGCAGGAGCCCGTGGAACCGGCATGCTGTACGCATGGACGACACCGCTCCAGGGGTTATAGCCGGAAGCCCATGGGGGCGGCACCTGGAGCTACTGCGGCGCCAGAAACTGCTGCTGGTGCTGGCCAGCTTGCTGCGGCTACTGCTGCAGCTGCTGACCGCCGTGGCGGCCACCGCGCCGGCCCTCGCGGCGCTTTTCAACGGGAGGAGCGGGGGGCGCGGTCGGGCCGTACGGCAATGGCAGGAGCCCCGGCTGCTGGGGCGCCGAGAAAGGTGCCTGATGACGCTGCTGGGGTGCCAGGGCAGCGGGAGGCGCCGGAGGCCTGCCGCGGGTGGTACCGGCGGCGAGGGCGGTGTGGATGGCGCGCGTCTTCACCTTCTTCATCCGCTTCTCCTCCAAGCGGAGGTACGCAACGAACTTGGCGAAGGACGGGTTGGGGATGAGGCTGAGGTTCCCCGTGGCGTTGCCGAAATCCTCGTTGAGCCCGGCGGTGAGCGTGCTGAGGAGGCCAAGTGAACTTAGCCTTAAGGCGGTGAAATCATCATCAACCTTAGCGCCGATATCGCGAAGCTCATCAGCGAGAGTCTTAAGGCGGTGACAATAGTCGTCGATGGAGGTGTTGTCCTGATGACACCCAAAAAACTCTTGCTGCAGAAAAACGCGACGCTGGAGCTTGTTGTCGGTGAAGAGTCCATTCAGCTTGGTCCACACGGCGCATGCATCATCACCGTCTGTCACGACCATCTGGAAGAGGTCGGGCGTGATGGTGAGGAAAAATCAGCGGATGATCGTGATGTCGATGGTGGACCAGTCGTGAAACACGGGAACGAGACTGAAGTCGACGGTGCCGTCCACGTGGTCCATGAGATGATACTCCCGGAACACGAAGGAGAAATACGTCTTTCACGAATGATAGGAGGAGTTCGCCTGGAAGAGACGAACCAGCACCTGCTCGAAGATATTGAGCTTGCGGATGTCGTTGACGTCGGGAGGGTTGGCGTCGGCGAACGGGTTGGAGTTAGTGGACGCGGAGAAGGTGACGAATGACATAGCGAGGACGGGACGGCTTCAGTGATACGGCTGGCGGACGGGCGGGCAGGCAGTAGCAGTAGCACGGCAGCAGCGGATGACGCAAGTGGGCTCGGAGTCAGCGGTCGCGGGCGGCGTGGCGCTGTGGCGATGTGAATTAGCGATCTGGTGGCTGGCGATCTGGTGTTGGTGGCTAGCAATCACGGTAGTGGCTGGATGGATGTTGGCAGCTAGCGTGTTGGGCAGCGGCTTGGAGCGTGATGGGATCGCGGGCGGCGGCTAGGAACGAACGACGCGACGCAGCGCAGGTTTTGGAGAGGTAGCGACGCGGCCGGCGCAGGGGTGCGCGGACGGCGGCGACGGTGCGGGAGAAGGCGCGGCGGCGGCGGCGGCGGAAGCTAGGGTTTTAAAACCTAAAAACTGATACCATGATGATGTATGAATTGCACGATATATTGATTCGATGTAATGTACACGGTATATATAAGTACAAAGTGGGGTCTCTCCTTCCGTCTATACAACAAACTAGAGAGGTGGGTTTAGTCAATATACATGCATAAATAATATACTCAACAGTTTGGACGACTAGAAGAGAACGGAACAATATAATTTTTTATAAAAAAACACACTCGGATTCATCGAGGCCTGGACAAGATCAAAGGGGAGACTAAAATATGGGCCAATGTGAGCAAAAATGGGATGGTTGCGCCTGATAACGGATATTGTTTTGTTCCTGGAATTCCCCTCCTTTTCTCTTTGCTTTTGGAGAGTCTTGTATTTGTACATTTGCCGGATTTGTTTGGTTAAAAAACCAACTTGAAGAAAAGAAGGTTGTCTAAAACTCTGTCTAGCAGCCAATGCAAGTTGGTATAAGAGCATGGTTAATAGTGCAGTCACTTCTGGCTATATGATGTTGTCATGTAAATAAGTACTAGTTTATTGATATATGGTCCACCTCAACCTCTCACAAAATCTCTAGCAGCGTGTTTGGTTCAGGGGAATTAGAGATGAAGAATGGAAGTTGAGGGGTAAGAAGATTAAAAATCCACTGTTTGATTAGAGGGAATGGGAGTTTAAGTGGGAAGGGGACTGGGAGTTGGGGAAGCCAATTCCCACCGATTTCTTCCCAGGGGTACCATGTTAATTCGTGAGGAGAGTTTTATCCCACGCCAATTCCCATCATATGCCAAACAAGGGAATGGGGGTAAAAAACTATTTCCCATGCCTAATCCCTTCATAAACACCCTTGTGCAAACTTCCATGCCCTTGTCCAAGTGTTTACCAAACAGGCGATAGGAGCACGTGATAAAACTAGTTGTCAGTTTGTAGCCCATTTTTCTTCTCTCATTTCAGGCATCAAAAATAAAATACTACAAAAAATTTATAGCCCGCCTATATTGCTCTAAGGAAACTCCAGGGTGTCATTCAGTTTGAAGATAAGACTAACCGCTAGCATTGAGGTGGAGTCTGATTTATTGCACCTCGATATCTGAGCGTGTGATGAGGAGTAACAGAAATGGGACTTACAAAATAGAAAAGAAAATTGTGAGATAAGCCATGTAAACCAAAAAGGAGGTAGTATTAGTATATCATTAAATATGATACTCTGTTCTTTCTTTTCTAATTTAATTATGTACCACCATAGCAAAAATGCCTAGTTAACACACATTATACTATCTATGATACTTTCATTATGACCAACGTGATGACCACACAGTGTACCAACATGTGCTGAATGTGCGCTGTATAACTAATCGGTGTTTGAGTCTGAATAATCATTCTCGTAGGAATCTGCAAAAGCATTCACTACGTAGGGTTCTGCAAAGCAGACTCCACCCCATGCACGCCCCTCTATCTTCTCTCTCCAATTATCTCTTAGTGAGCAGAGAGAACGCCGCAAAGGAAAAAGCACTCCAACGTTGCCAAATTAGATGATTGAGAAACTTTGATGGCCAATTTAAATATGAATATATTATTTAAAGAAGAAAAGTATGGAACATCTTCCATGCGAAACCAAACGGCATAATGTTCTGACTTATAAAGATGAAGAAGTATGATTGCATGTTTGGTGAGACGTCGTATGTTTCTGGAACAGAGATTAGTAGCATCAAAGAATGCTAAGAGGATGTCATGCATCAAAGAATGCTAAGAGGATGTCATTTTCTTATGAGAACATAGAATAGTGCTAAGAGGAGTATTGTCTAGTCCACCAGCCACTTGTCCAGCTTTTCCTCATGCTCTATCCTAACATAGAGTATCTCTATGTAGTATTTCACGAGGTGATTGAACATATTTAGAAAATATCAACACGTCAACTTTATCGAGGTACATCAATCTTCGCATAAGACCGCGCATACACCCCACCAACACTTTCTTTGTGCGAAACTCCCCATATACTTGTATTTTACGCACAAGCCATTTTTGACCCTAACGTCATGTTGTGTTGATGACGACAAGCCAATTTTTTTAATTAATATCTTATACATTAAATTCAATATTAATTCCGTGTCGTGCCTTCCATTTAGCTAATACGGCCCTATCGATGCCAACATATCTGCAATCGCCATAATGCATATGGGAACTCAATATGCATTTGGATGTTGTGCAGACGAGGCACAAACAAGGAGATGCCATAGTCTGACCTTCATATTTGTGCTATTTTTTTTATTAGTTTCAAATTAGCGTGTTCTATTGAACGTACATTTAACTGAACCAAACAATTTGAAGTAATTGGCAAACACGATAAATTTATATTAGTGGAGAAAACTCACTGCACTTATATATTTTTGCGACTTCTATGTCGCCAAGTGACATTTTCGAAATATGCAATGTTGCTATTCGACATTTCTACGTACTACTACCTATGCTACCGCAAAAGCTTTCCCGAGAGCCTGTCTATGGAGCTCTCGGTAAAGCGCCCACATTTCTCAGATCTAGGTCAGCACATTTCCCAGGAGTCTCACCCGTGAAAGGGAGCTTTTTCTGAGAGCTGGTCCCGGGAAAGTCTCTAATTTTTCTCCAACCAAATGATGCATTGTATGCTATTCATTTTTTAAAACCACTAGATGGTAAGGATGTTTTTTTTTAAAAATCCGACTTGCCGCCAACGTAACCCCCCCCCCCATCGCTGGGCCTACCCCTCCTTCGGCTACACAAAGCCTCTGCATGTTGCAAAGTCATCATATAATATTTCCCAAACCGCTTCTGGACATAATTGCATGTGGTCGTGATGACCCACAAGTATAGGGGATCTATCGTAGTCCTTTCGATAAGTAAGAGTGTCGAACCCAACGAGGAGCAGAAGGAAATGATAAGCGGTTTTCAGCAAGGTATTCTCTGCAAGTACTGAAATAAGTGGTAACAGATAGTTTTGTGATAGGATAAATTGTAACGAGCAACTAGTAACAAAAGTAAATAAAGTGCAGCAAGGTGGCCCAACCCTTTTGTAGCAAAGGACAAGCCAGAACAAACTCTTATAATAGAAAAAACGCTTCCGAGGACACATGGGAATATCGTCAAGCTAGTTTTCATCACGTTCATATGATTCGCGTTCGATACTTTGATAATTTGATATGTGGGTGGACCGGTGCTTGGGTGTTGTTCTTACTTGAACAAGCATCCCAATTATGATTAACCTATATTGCAAGCATCCGCAACTACAACAAAAGTATTAAGGTAAACCTAACCATAGCATGAAACATGTGGATCCAAATCAGCCCCTTACGAAGCAACGCATAAACTAGGGTTTAAGCTTCTGTCACTCTAGCAACCCATCATCTACTTATTACTTCTCGACGTTCACATAACACCACTAGAGGCTAGACAACATACATCTTATCAAAATATCAAACGAATACCAAATTCACATGACTACTCATAGCAAGACTTCTCCCTTGTCCTCAGGAACGAACATAATTACTCACAAAGCATATTCATGTTCATAATCAGAGGGGTAATAATATGCATATAGGATCTGAACATATAATCTTCCACCAATTAAACCAACTAGCATCAACTACAAGGAGTAATCAACACTACTAGCAACCTACTAGCACCAATCCCGGACTTTGAGACAAGAATTGGATACAAGAGATGAACTAGGGTTTGGAGATGAGATGGTGCTGGTGAAGATGTTGATGGAGATTGCCCTCTCCCGATGAGAGCAGCGTTGGTGATGACGATGGTGATGATTTCCCCCTCCGGGAGGGTAGTATCCCCGGCAGAACAGCTCTGCCGGAGCTCTAGATTGGATCCGCCAAGGTTCCGCCTCATGGCGGCGGAGTCTCGTCCCGAAAAGTTCCTCTCTATTTTTTTCTCATCGAAAGACCTCATATAGGAGAATACGGACATCGGAGAGCCACCATGGGGCCCACGAGGTAGGTGGGGCGCGCCCTAGGGGGGGGGGCGCCCCCACCCTCGTGAGAGGGTGTGGGCCCCCTGGCCTTCATCTATTGCAAGGATTTTTCTATATTTATTTTAAGACGTTCCGTGGAGTTTCAAGACTTTTGGAGTTGCGTAGAATAGGTCTCTAATATTTGCTCCTTTTCCAGAACAGAATTCCAGCTGCCGGCATTCTCCCTCTTATGTAAACCTTGTAAAATAAGAGAGAATAGCCATAAGTATTGTGACATAAAGTAAAATAACAGTCCATAATGCAATAAATATCGATATAAAAGCATGATGCAAAATTGACGTATCAACTCCCCAAGCTTAGACCTCACTTGTCCTCAAGCGAAAAGCCGATAACAATAAATATGTCCTCATGTTTAGAGGTAGAGGCGTCGATAAAAATAAAATACGGACATGAAGGCATCATGATTATTCTTATAACAGCAAGATATATAGATTTTGTCATATGATTACTTATGTTCAAGTGATGATCTATTCACAATGCAAAAAGTACAAATCATAAACCTTATTGGGATCCAACAAACTATAATCTCAGTCATTGAAGCAATTGCAATTTATCATAACATCGGAAAGAGTCTATGTCAGAGCTAAAAAGCAAGTCCACATACTCAACTATCATTTAGTCCTCCATAATTGGTAACACTCACGCAATACTTGTGGTTATGGAGTTTTAATTGGACACAGAGAAAGATAGGGGCTTATAGTTTTGCCCCACAACCTTTTACCTCAAGGGTAATGTCAACAATAATGGTTCATGCTCCCCTACATCCAATTAGATATATATATATCATGTTCTTTCCAACGTGTTGAGCTTGCCAAAGGATAAAATGAAAAAGGAAAGGTGAAGATCACCGTGACTCTTGCATAAGGTAGAAGATAATAATAAAGGATGGGCCCTTCGCAGAGGGAAGCAGAGGTTGCCATGCGCTTTTATGGTTGGATGCACAAAATCTCGATGCGAAAGAAAGTCACTTTATATTGCCACTTGTGATATGAACCTTTATTATGCAGTCTGTCGCTTTTATTACTTCCACATCACAAGATCGTATAAAGCTTATTTCTCCCACACCAATCAATCATACATATTTAGAGCAATTTTTATTGCTTTGCACCGATGACAACTTACTTGAAGGATCTTACTCAATCCATAGGTAGATATGGTGGACTCTCATGGCAAAACTGGTTTAGGGATTTTGGAAGCACAAGTAGTATTTCTACTTGGTGCTGAGGATTTGGCTAGCATGAGGGGGAAAGGCAAGCTCAACAAGTTAGAGGAACCATGACAACATACTTTATCTCAAATATAAGAAAGACATAGCTCATTACGTTGTCTTCCTTGTCCAACATCAACTCTTTAGCATGTCATATTTTAATGAGTTCTCCCAATCTTAAAAGATGTCAATGACAATATATCTATATGTGAAAACCTCTCTTTCCTTATTACTTCCTATTAATTGCAACAATGACCAAAGCTATGCCTACCAACTCCCAACAACTTTTAATCATCATACTCTTTCTATGTGAAGTCATTACTCTCAATAAGATCAATATGAACTTTTTGTTTCTTTTTATTCTTTTCTCTTTTCTTTTATTCACCCAAGATCATGGCAAAATAATCAAGCCCTTGACTCAACACTAATCTTTATTATATATAACTCATGGACTCGATTACATAGAGAGATCATAAAGCAAAACTCAAAACTAGATCATGCCATAAACTTTATTCTACTAGATCAAGATACTACTAATAGGATCGAACTAAGAAAACGGTAAAGATAGGAGTTGTGATTGTGATACGATACCAGGGCACCTCCCCCAAGCTTGGCAGTTGCCAAGGGGAGTGCCCATACCCAGATACTCAATTCTTCTTTGTTGGAGGAGACGATGGAGGTGACGGATAATCGCACATCGAGCGTAAGAGGTCCTCCAGCTTGCGAATAATGGCCTTGAGTGCGACAATATGCTCCTTCAACAAAATATTTTCTTGTGTGAGATATTTGTTTTGTATACGAGCTAACTCAATCATCTTGAAAGCTTCGATCTCAGTTGGGGTAAAAAGGTTATGATCAAGTTGAAGGATGTCTTTGCTGCCGGAGCTTGATCCTCCGTGGCCTTCTTGATCCTTTCATCCTTGTTGCCCCTGATGGGTTCTTCCCTCTTCAGATCTATCTTCATTAGCCAAGCATCGTTGTCACCATTGTTGGAGGAGGGAGACGACATGATGCCTAGCCTGGAAAACCCCGACAGAAAAGAGCTCGAAACAAGAACAGAGGAGGTTTGCATGATACGGGAGTCAAAACCTTCGGGAGAATATATATAATGAATTTTTATCGACCAAAATACGTAACGTGCAAGAAAACGGAGTCCAGAAGGCACACGAGGCGCTCACGAGGTAGGGGGCGCGCCCACCACCCTCGTGAGGCCCTCGTGTCCTTCCCGTACTGCTACTTATTTTTCTATTTTTCTAAATATTCCAAAACAGAGAAATATTGCCTTAACAATTGTTTTGGAGTCGGTTTACTTACCGTACCATATACCTATTCCTTTTCGGAGTCTGAAGCGTTCCGGAAAGTGTCTCTTATTTATTCCTCCGGGGTTATGGTTTCAATAATATTGGTTTCAACATTTATGGGATTACCTGAGATATAATGCTTAATTCTTTAACCATTTACCACCTTTGGGTTTGTGCCTTCGAAGTTGTTGATTTTTATGGCACAGGAATGATAGACCTCCTTGATAACGTAGGGGCCTTCCCATTTAGAGAGAAGTTTTCCTGCAAAAAATCTTAAACGAGAGTTGTATAGCAATACATAATCACCTACATTAAACTCACGCTTTTGTATCCTTTTTTCATGCCATCTATTAAATTTTTCTTTAAACAATTTGGCATTTTCATAAGCTTGGGTTCTCCATTCATCAAGTTAGCTTATATCAAATAACCTCTTCTCACCGGCAAGTTTAAAATCATGGTTGAGTTCTTTAATACCCCAATATGCCTTATGTTCTAGTTCGAGAGGTAAATGTCATTCTTTTCCATAAACCATTTTATACGGAGACATACCCATAGGATTTTTGTATGTAGTTCTATAAGCCCATAATGCATCATCAAGTTTCTTAGACCAATTCTTTCTAGACCTATTAACAGTCTTTTGCAAAATTAATTTGAGCTCTCTATTGCTCAACTCTACTTGACCACTAGACTGAGGGTGATAAGGAGATGCAATTCTATGATTAACATCATATTTAGCAAGCATTTTACGGAAAGCACCATGAATAAAGTGTGAACCACCATCAGTCATTAAATATCTAGGGACTCCAAACCTCAGAAAAATAACTTCCTTAAGCATTTTAATAGAAGTGTTATGATCAGCACTACTAGTTGGAATAGCTTCTACCCACTTAGTAACGTAATCAATAACAACTAGAATATGTGTATATCCATTAGAGGCAGGAAAGGTCCCATATAATCAAAGCCCCAAACATCAAATGGTTCAGTTACAAGAGAATAATTCATAGGCATTTCTTGACGTCTACTAATATTACCAATTCTTTGACATTCATCATAAGACAAGACAAACTTACGAGCATCATCCTTAAAGAGAGTAGGCCAATAAAAACCAGATTGCAATACCTTATGTGCAGTTCTACTCCAGCGTGGTGTCCTCCATAAGACTCGGAATGACACTTGCGTAGGATTTGTTCCTGTTCATGCTCAGGTACACAACGTCTAATAACACCATCTAGTCCTTCTTTATAAAGATGTGGGTCATCCCAAAAGTAATGTCTCAAGTCATAGAAGAACTTTTTCTTTTGCTGGTATGTGAAGCTAGGTGGTATAAACTTAGCAACAATATAATTATCATAATCAGCATACCATGGAGTACTACGAGAAGTACTTATAACATTTAATTGTTCATCAGGAAAGTCATCATTAATAGGTAGTGGGTCATCAATAATATTTTCTAACCTAGACAAGTTGTCTGCAACGGGGTTCTCAGCTCCCTTTCTATCAACAATATGCAAATCAAATTCTTGTAGCAAGAGAACCCATCTAATAAGTCTAGGTTTAGCATCTTTCTTTTCCATAAGGTATTTAATAGCAGCATGATCAGTGTGAATAGTTACTTTAGAATCAACAATATAAGGTCTGAACTTATCACAAGCAAATACAACTGCTAAAAGTTCTTTTTCAGTAGTAGCATAATTTCTTTGAGCATTGTCTAGAGTCTTACTAGCATAATGAATAACATTTAATTTCTTATCAACTCTTTGCCCTAGAACAGCACCTACAGCATAATCACTAGCATCGCACATAATTTCAAAGGGTAAATTCCAATCAGGTGGCTGAACAATAGGTGCAGAGACTAATGCTTTCTTAAGTATTTCAAATGCTTCTACACAATCATCATCAAAGACAAATGGTATATCTTTTTGCAATAAATTAGTCAGAGGCTGAGAAATTTTTGAGAAGTCCTTAATGAACCTCTTATAAAAACCAGCATGACCAAGGAAACTTCTTATACCTTTGATGTCCTTGGGACATGGCATCTTTTCAATAGCATCAACCTTGGCTTTATCAACTTCAATACCTCTTTCATAAACTTTGTGCCCCAAGACAATACCTTCATTAACCATAAAGTGGCACTTTTCCCAATTGAAGACAAGATTAGTTTCTTCACATCTCTGCAAAACTCGATCAAGATTGCTCAAGCAATCATCAAAAGAGGAACCATAGAAGGAAAAGTCGTCCATGAAAACCTCACAAATCTTTTCACAAAAGTCAGAGAATATAGCCATCATGCATCTTTGAAAGGTAGAAGGTGCATTACATAAAACAAAAGGCATACGTCTATAAGCAAAAGTACCAAAAGGGCATGTAAAAGTAGTCTTTGATTGATCTTTAGCCGACACAGGTATTTGAGAGAAACCAGAATAACCATCTAGAAAGCAATAGTGTGTGTGTTTGCATAATCTTTCTAGCATTTTATCAATAAAAGGTAAGGGGTAATGATCTCTCTTAGTAGCTTTATTTAATTTGCGGAAATCAATTACCATCCTATAACTTGTGATAATTCTTTGTGGAATCAATTCATCTTTATCATTAGGAACAACAGTAATACCTCCCTTCTTAGGGACACAATGGACAGGACTTACCCACTCACTATCAGCAATGGGATAAATTATACCTGCCTCCAAAAGCTTGGGTATTTCTTTTCTTACCACTACTTTCATTTTAGGATTCAGATGTCATTGGGGATCACGAACTGGTTTGGCATTTGCTTCCAAATTTATTTTATGTTGACATAGAGTGGGACTAATGCCCTTAAGATCATCAAGACGCTAGTAGAAAAAGGGTCAAACATGAAGCACATTAGTGCCGATTTGAATTTGAGCCGGCACTAATGTGTGCATTAGTGCCGGTTCCAACGGCTAGCCGTCCGCTCTCATTAGTACCGGTTCGTGGCAAACCTTTAGCACCGGTTCGTGCCATGAACCGGTACTAAAGTGAGCGGTGGCAGGATGTTGTCAGTCCGGGGCCCCTCCAGCACCTTTAGTACTGGGTCGTATCACGAACCGGTACTAAAGGTCGTCCTACATAGACCCTTCGTCCACCTGAGCTCGCTCTGTTCTTCCCCTTTCCCCTCTCCTCTCTGTTCTTTTCCCTCTTCCTCTCAAGCTCATCACACATTTTGCCCAAAATTTGTCAAGATTTGAAGGCCCCCATCCATTCAAATGATCACAAAGGTTAGCAACTTTGTCCTTTCATCTCTCATTGCTAGATTAGCTCGTGCAATGCTTTATATAGTGATTGATTTTTGAGTTTAGTAATTTGGGAGGAATTATATATATGTGCTAGTATTTGATTTATATGCAATTTGAGGTCAAAAATAACACTTAGTTTGCATATGTAGGTGTGGTTTATTTAGTACCTTCTAAATCTCGGTCGTAACCACCGTCGATCGCTTGCAACGTCGCGTCGCCGGCACCACCTTGTGGTGAGCCTCTTGTTCATGAAGTTTTATATAAAAAATTGATGTTTGTGTGATTTGGATATATAGTTACTCGTATAATTATCTTACCAATACGTTGTTTGTTATACATAGTGCCATGGTTTTGATATCCGTCCCCGTCGGCCCTCGTCCGGGTTATGATTCGGATGTGGTATATTCTCTTTGAAAACTATTCATTGCATTTCGTGTTTATGACAAATTATGCCCATCAAGTTGACATAGATATTTGTATGTAGGAGGTAGTTGAACCGGAAATTCCAACCGACCCTATTGTCGAGAGGTTAAATTTAGTTGAAAGAGAAAACGAGGATTTGAAGGAAAAATTGAAAAGAATTGAGGGGGAGAAGATGGAATTGGAGTTGCATGTTGCCGATGTCGTCGATGATCACAAGATTAAGATGGAGAAAATGCGATTGAAGATTAGAAAGATTAGAAAATATGCCATTTATAGTGAGGCTTGGTATCATTATGCTGTTGGATCAATTGTTACCTTAGTTGCGATCTTGATCGCATTTGTTGTTGCATTTAAATTCTTTAGCTAGAGAGTTATTTGTTGTTGCATTTAAGTGTTGTATGATCTTTATGTATGAACTTTATGTATTGTATTAATTTGGTGTTTTCGGTGCTGTGTATTGAAGATGAGCCAGCAATGGATGTACGATGAACGATGCTGTCCCGAGTTCATTAATGGCGTGCGTACTTTTCTGCTTGCGGCTGAGGCAAACAAGCGGGCGGATGGTTTTATGCCTTGTCCATGTGCTGGCTGTAAGAATGGTCACAATTACTCTACGTCAAGAACCATTCACGTCCACCTGTTTGAGTCCGGTTTCATGCCCCACTATAATGTTTGGACCAAGCATGGAGAAAGAGGGGTTATGATGGAAGACAATGAAGAAGAAGAGGACGACAACAGCTATCATGTCCATGGGTTCCCTGAATACGATGATAAAACAATGAGGGAAGAAGCTGAGCCGGTAATGCGGGAAGAAGCTGAGCCGGCAATGCGGGAAGAAGCTAAAGAAGAGGCATTGGATGAGCCCGTTGATGATCTAGGTCGGGCCATTGCCGATGCAAAGAGAAACTGCGCAAGTGATTTGGAGAAGAAGAAGTTCCAGCGCAAGTGATTTGGAATGACAACAGTGGATCTCAACAATCTTGCATATGCAGACGAACCATTCGTCCTAGCCAATGATGTGGCACAGGTTTTCTATGTGAAGGACATGTCTACCAAGCCGAGAAAAAGAAAAGATAAGGAAGCGAATGCATCATACGATGAGCCAAAGCGGCACATAGTTCTTTCTGGGAAGAGAAACATCGTGGGAGTGGATGACAAGACAGACATGTCAGGAGATTATGAAAATTTTGATGAAATTGCTCCATTCACAGTGAATATTGACCTGAGCATCCAGTTAAATGATGAAGATTTTCCATGGCTACGGCGCAAAGGGACACACGCCAAGAAAAAGTTTCACACCCAAAGATCTGGGATGTGATCGGCTTCACTATCATCACTTTCTTCTGTGTTTCACACCCAGGAGGGAATCTCTGTAATAGTTAGGGTAGCTAGTTATGTGTTTTGGCATTTGAAACGCGAAGAAATTTTATGTGCAAGCAAATTCTTTCATGCATTTACTGATTTTTTCAGATAAATGACCCTGAAATTGAAAAGCATTTCAAATGAACTCATAAAAGGTTGAAAGTTGGCATGGTATCATAATTTCACACACATAGCATGCGCAAAAAAGTAGAGAGGGTTACCGCAAAAACTGGATGAACTTCGTGTACAAAATGGACAATCTCTTTCGAAGTATGAGGGTTTCGGACGAAAACTCATCCGTTACAAAGGCATTTCATTTTTTAAATAACCTAAGCATTACCAAATTGAATATAATGATAAAACACACTAATATTAAACATAAGAAAAAAGAATCACTGAAAAATCTATTTTCAAAGTTAAGTTATTCACAAACTAGTGATTCACACAAATTTCAAATAATTCAAAATTTAAACTATTCAAATTTGTAAACTACCGGTACTAACAGAAAGTTTGTAATTTTTTGTACCTAAAGCAAAAATATTCACAAACAAACTCTAAATACAGAAAAAAACAACTCTAAAATAAATAAGACAAAAATAAATAAAGCAAAAAAAATAAGAAAAAAATCCCACCTACTGGGCCACAGCGGCCTGCATACGACTAGAAACCCAAATTCTAGTTGGGCCAGGATGCAGGCCCGCTAGCCCAGTAGGCCTAACAGGGCATCGCAGAAGAGGTAGGCCCAGAAGGCCTGCTTAAGAGAGGAGCTCAAGACAGCAGCGCGGCGGGGCTTATAAGCAGGTGCGAGTGCCCCTCGGCTAGCGAGGTGGGACTAAACTTTTGCGCCCCTCGCCTGGCAGCGCACACCCTTTAGTACCGGGTCGTGGCTCCAACTGGTACTAAAGGGGGGGGGGTCTTTAGTACCGGTTGGAACCACCACCCGGTACTAAAGGGGTGCCGTTCCCGCCGCTTGGCCTGGCCAAAACAGACCTTTAGTACCGGTTGATGGCTCCAACCGGTACTAAAGGTTGTTCTATATAAGAAAACACTTCAAAAAAAATTGTCAGTTTCTCATCTCTCCCTACTTCTTTCTCCTCTGCCCCGTCGCCGCCGCCCCTCGTCGCCGTCCGTCGCCGTCGCCGTCCCCATCGTCCCCGTCGCCGCGCCGCGCCCCGTCGCCGCGCCCCACCCCGTCCTCCCGTCGTCCCCGCCCGGCCCATCCTCCCGTACGTCGTCCCCGCCCGGCCCGTCCCCGTCCCCGTCGTCGCCGCCCCGTCTCCGTCTCCGTCCACGTCCCCGTCACCGCCCACCGTCGTCGCGCCTCGCCGGTGAGCTGTGCCCCGTCCGCCAACCACACACACACACACACACACACATTGTAATAGAATTGTTAGCAATCTTTCTGTTTTTTAGTTATAGAATTATTAGAAATGTTGGTTTTAGTTATAGAAATGTTAGTTATATAGAAATGTTAGTTATATAGAAATATTAGAGATGTTAGTTATATAGAAATGTTTTTTAGTTATGGAAATATTAGAAATGTTAATTTTAGTTATAGAAATATTAGAAATGTTAGTTTTAGTTATAAAATTTAGAATTTGCATATATGAAATGACAACCCATCATTTAAAATTTACTTTTGTGGCATATAGTATTTGTTGTCGACGATGCCCGGCCCGCATCCTCGCCGTCGACCTGTTCGTGACGACGTCCTGCTTCAGAGGACCCATGTCCGGGACTGGGCTCCGCCGGGCTAGCACTGGGAGGTGCTACCTTCAGGGACGCGATGCTTGGTGAGGAACCCGGCCCCGGGTCCCGTCGTCGACCCTCATCTCCTTTGGTGGCGTTCGTGTGGGCCACTTTCGGTGCGGAGGGAGCCGGCCCCGCCGGAGGTGGTACGTCGCCGTGTCAGGGAGGAGGACGAGCACGTCCATCGCTACATGGCTGCTATGGACGTCAGGTTCTCCAATACCTGGCAGGTTCTTTTGGGAGATCACCCGAGCTATGATCCAGTGATGGTTCCTTCTCTTTGGGTGTCCACCGCCCGCACCTCAGGAACCGCGAGTGGCCTAGATTACTCTGTAGTATTCGATCTTTATTAGCTTGCTAGCTAGCTATTGATGTATTTGATATTATATCTATTATTCGAGACGATGTATTCGAGATTATATCTATTATTCGAGATGATGTATTCAAGATTATATCTATTATTCGATACGATGTATTCGAGATTATATTCGATGATGCTTATTATGTACTATGATTGATTCAGTTTTTCCTCATTAATTGATTGCATCCATGCATTGTAATTTGAATATATTTCTTTTGGATTAGTGAAACAAAACCTATGGCGGACAATACCGGCAGAGAGGGAGAAGAGGCCCTGTTCAATAGCATACGCAATCCTCGCGGGCCAGATGATGATCAGAATGAAGAAGATTATGACGGCTCTGGATATCTAAACAACACCGGAGAGGGTAATATGATATTCGATCGCGACGACCGAATTGATGAAGTCATGAACTATGAACATGATGAAGAAAATGTTGATCTTGAAACAACAAAGACCGGCGAGGTATATATATTTATATAAGCAGGCATCTGATGATCATCACATGTTTTAAATGACTTGAAGATATATTAATGAATCGATCTTTCTTCTTTCAGCCATCCGGATCGAGCAAATCTTTAGGCAACAGGAAACGTGGCCCGAACAAAAAGTTCAAGGAGGGCGTAAAGTACAATATCGAGGCCATCAGACCTAATGGCGAACCATTAGCGCCTAAGAAGATTGCGGACAAGTTCATTCGTCAGTGCAGAGTTCTTGTGAAGGACCAACTCCCGATATCCCTTCAAGAATGGAGAGAGCCAGCAAAGCCACGTCCAGGAGTTACTTTTGTCGACGACAGACAAAACCTTCTGCTTTGGGAAACGCTAATGGAAAATTGCACCCTACCAGATCATTTCACAGATGCAGATGTGGAGAAAGTCAAGGACGCTGCTCTTAGGAAGATGGCGGTTGCATTCAAGAACCACAAGATTCGTGAATGGGACAAGTACGTCAACGGAGGAAGGAAGACTCCAGTATTCGAGGGAACACTAGAGAAGCAAAGTGCTCATTGGGACGATTTCGTGAAATTCAAGGATTCGGAATTATCTAAGGAACGGTCGAGAATAAACAAGGCCAATGCCGCAAAAAAGGATAAGTTCCATAAGCTGGGGCTAGGTGGCTATGCGGTGGGAATGCCTAAGTGAGATAAGTCTGAGAAAGAGATGCTGGATGCAGGTGTCACTCCAGAAACATTGAGCTGGCCCCCCAGGTGCAGGACTTGGTTCTATGCGCATGGGAGGGGAGTTGGACCCGAAGACAGGCAAAGTTTCGAAGAAGGCATGTCTGGACGGAGCCGAAGATAAGCTACTTGTTGCAATAGAAGAGGATTGATCGGGGTTGTTCGAGCCCAACAGAGAGAACGACGAGCTTACGCGTGCCCTGGGAAATCCTGAACACCCGGGAAGAACACGAGGCATGGGCGCTATTCCGTGGTATGAGGGGTTTTCGGACTGGAACACCGACTACAGAACCCGTGCGAGAAAGAAGATTGCGGAGGAGAAGAAGAGGAAGATGGAGGAGGAGCAGAGGAAGCTAGACTATGAACGACTTCAAGGCCTAGAATCCGCGCACGCGGACTTGGCAGTCAAATTTCAGCGGCAGCAGGAGCAGATCGACTCACTTAGCCAGCAAACGGGGTCTCA
Organism: Triticum urartu; assembly: GCF_003073215.2. Taxonomy (NCBI): domain Eukaryota; kingdom Viridiplantae; phylum Streptophyta; class Magnoliopsida; order Poales; family Poaceae; genus Triticum; species Triticum urartu. The sequence continues at coordinate 656,084,668 of NC_053026.1, forward strand.
GCAGCTAGCGGATGATCCACCATTGGATAGCACCGTCCCATCCATGCCAAGAAGCAGCGTGGGTTCCGCCCCGGGCGACGCATTGCTGGATAGCTACCCGGTGGATGACATCATGGAGAACACTAATTGCGAGCTACACTTCAAAATGAAGAACATATCCATGAAGGTGGCGGACGCCCTTGCTTTTACAAATCCCCCCGAGGCAACCTTCCATTGCAACCCGATTCCAGCGAGCTATGCTCGTGTCTTGGTTGATGAGGTGGTGGACCAATATTCGGGGCTAGAGCTTGACATTCCTGGAGGTGCGATGAGCACACATTAGGAGAGGCCAACCATCGTATCATCCTATGGAGAAAGGATTGCATCATCTTTCGAAGGCCACCGACACCGCGTCATCCGACTCCTCGTCGCAGTCCGCCACCGAGTGAGCAGACTCCCGCTCCTCCAAGTCCACCAACGCATCAGGCCACTCCTTTCCAAGTCCGGCACAGCTTCAGGCCACTCCTCCTCCTCCATGTCCAGCAAAGCGTCAGGCCACTCCTCCTCTAAGTCCGGCACAGCTTCAGGCCACTCCTCCTCCTCCAACTCAGCCACGTCAGCCGTCTTCGCCGCCTCAGCAATCACGGAAGAGAGCCGCCTCAGCTATGGTGCGTAGCGGTACAACTCGAGGTAGTACTGGAGGTACAGGCGGAGGCAAGCGATTTCAATATGGTCCAAGCCTCACGCCTCTTCCGCAGAGGCCTTACGACAAGTCCAAGGAGGAAAATGTAGCCATATCGAAGGCCGAGGTGGAAGCCCATTTTGCACCGAAATCGCCACCGCCGCCAAGGGAGAAAGTGCCTGTGGCTAGAGCACCAGCTCCCAAGCCTGTTGACACAGACTATGAGCGCCACATCAAGAAGTTAAATCGAGCACGTCTACAGAAAGAGGCGAGCTCGAGCTCGAGCAAATCAGCTGGCAAAAGGAGCGGTAAAACCGTTCCCCAGCTGGGAGAACAGGCGGTGCAATCAATCCCCCCGCTTGTTGTGCCAACAACACATGAGAGTAGGCGCGCCCAATATTATTGTGGGCAAACCGTTAACGTTCCCGGGGTGGGCGATGTGGTAATAACCGAGGAGCATATTGCGCAGGCTAAATCGATCGGGATCACTGTTGGACAACTCCTCGATATCGAGCCCATGTCTCCGACTAGAGAGGAGGAAATAAAACGGAAATATGCCCGGGGCCAACCTTTGGTCGAGCCAGAGGAGCTCTATAAGCTCCCAACGAGAATGTATGAATTGCATCAATGGTACATGGACATTACCAAGATTTCCAATTGAGAGTCCCTCATGGTGAATGTCAACAAGGATCATTACTACCATGAGAAAGCTGTGACCGTTGAGTATTCAGAACTATTTCAGCTATACAATCAAGACGCACTCGACAAATCTATCGTCAGTTGCTATTGTCTGTAAGTGATTTCTTTCTGTAATTTAAGTCTCAAGCTAGCTGTAGTGAGCATTTTGATCAATCATTACCTGTAATTATCCTCACTATATTCTTTTCTGTGGTATTATGCAGGATGAAGATTTATGAAATGAAAAAAGGTGGACGCTATGGCATTGTGTTCGTTGACCCAAATACCATTAATGAATACACATGGAAAATAGATCCATATCACGAAAAAAGTGTAGAGGAAAGCATGCTACAGTTCTTCAAGGAACTCAAATACAATGAAGATATACTACTTCCTTACAACTTCCAGTGAGTCACACTGTCTTGTACTACAAATTCTGTTTTTCCCTACTAGCTAGCTACATGTTTTCGCTTACATATGCCCGCTTAATTAAGACATGCAAACGTGCATGCATGCAAATTTCACTGGATCTTGTTAATCATTAAAGTTGATGAAGGAACAGTTGAAGTACTAGACTCACTACTTAAGAAAGCAAGTGACTACACCATCGTGAAGGGGATAGTCAACAGGTAATTTCAATCATTATTAACTATATCTCGACCTATTTAATTAGTTCATCATTTCCTGATAACAACTATTTAATAACCCATTTATTCATTTTCTTTGTTGGCCGGCAGGGCTTGGGCAAAGTTCATCAGGGCCACTCTAGGCCCATGGAAACAAAATCTGAAATGGTATCGACCCAAGGTAAGTAATTAAGTAGTACTAGCTAGCTGCCATCTCTTTAATTATCATGCTTGATTAATTATTATCTGATCAAATTCCATTCTCGTAAAGGCCCTGAAGCAGGCGCCGGGGAATGATCTATGTGCATACTACATTTGCGAGAACATTCGCATGATGGCGTCCGAAAGGAGCAAATCTCAAAGACAGGAGTGGGTACGATATCGATTGTCAGAACACTATTCACAATTTTTACACCATTATCGATATCTAATCACACAACTAATACACATGCATATTGATCTCCTTAACAGTTCAAAGATGTGCGGGACAAGCTCCTAGCACAGGACCGCATAGAAGCAATTCAAGAGGAAATAGCGGGATTTTTGCTCGACCAGGTCATAGATCCCAAAGGAGAATACTATTACCCGCTACCGCCCACATGAACCACTTCCAATTGTTATCGTGCTCCGAAAGCACCAATTAGCTAGGCTAATGCCACTGGCTCCGAAGGCACCAATTAGGAGAAATTGTATATATATATACATGTGTGTATATATGTGTGAATTAATTAATGGTGGTTGTGAGACATTCGATGATCGGTTCTACTAGAAATTCTATTTATATATATGCATAACGTGTACAATATGTAGTATCATAAAATACCAGCAAACGCAAAATAATTAAATGGAAAACACAAAATTAAATGAAAAAGAAATCATAAACCCAAAACCCCCCCAACCTTTTAATACCGGTTGGTGACACCAACCGGTACTAAAGGGCTCCCTGCCCCCGAAGCTGGCTCATGCCACGTGGTTGCCCTTTAGCACCATTTCGTGCTGAACCGGTACTAAAGGGGAGGGGGCTTCAGTGCCTACACTTTAGCACCGGTTACCAAACCGGCACTAAAGGGCCTTACGAATCGGTGCTATTGCCCGGTTCTGCACTAGTGAGAGTATATCCAATTGAAGGAAATATGCCCTAGAGGCAATAATAAAGTTATTATTTATTTCCTTATTTCATGATAAATGTTTATTACTCATGCTAGAATTGTATTAACCGGAAACATAATACATGTGTGAATACATAGACAAACAGAGTGTCACTAGTATGCCTCTACTTGACTAGCTCATTGATCAAAGATGGTTATGTTTCCTAACCATAGACATGAGTTGTCATTTGATTAACGGGATCACATCATTAGGAGAATGATGAGACTGACTTGATCCATTTTGTTAGCATAGCACTTGATCGTTTAGTTTGTTGCTATTTCTTTCTTCATGACTTATACATGTTCCTATGACTATGAGATTATGCAACTCCCGTTTACCAGAGGAACACTTTGTGTGCTACCAAACGTCACAACGTAACTGGGTGATTATAAAGGTGCTCTACAGGTGTCTCGGAAGGTACTTGTTGGGTTGGCGTATTTCAAGATTAGGATTTGTCACTCCGATTGTCGGAGAGGTATCTCCGGGCCCTCTCGGTAATGCACATCATTTAAGCCTTGCAAGCATTGTAACTAATGAGTTAGTTGCGGGATGATGTATTACGGAACGAGTAAAGAGACTTGCCGGTAACGAGATTGAACTAGGTATTGAGATACCGACGATCGAATCTCGGGCAAGTAACATACCGATGACAAAGGGAACAACATATGTTGTTATGCGGTCTGACCGATAAAGATCTTCGTAGAATATGTAGGAGCCAATATGAGCATCCAGGTTTCGCTATTGGTTATTGACCGGAGATGTGTCTTGGTCATGTCTACATAATTGTCGAACCCGTAGGGTCCGCACGCATAACGCTACGATGATAGTTATATTATGAGTTTATATGTTTTGATGTACCGAAGGAGTTCAGAGTCCCGGATGAGAACGGGGACATGACGAGGAGTCTCGAAATGGTCGAGACATAAAGATTGATATATTGGACGACTATATTCGGACATCGGAAAGGTTCCGAGTGATTTGGGTATTTTCGGGAGTACCGAGGAGTTACGGAATTCGTATTGGGCCTTAATGGGCCATACGAGAAAGGAGGGAAAGGCCTCAATGGGTGGCCACACCCCTCCCATGGGCTGGTCCGAATTGGGCTAGGGGGGGAGGGCGCCCCCTTCCTTCCTTCTCCTTTTCCCTTCCATTTCCTTTCCTCCTACTCCTACTACTTGGAAGGGCTCCTAGTTCTACCAGGAAAGGGGGAATCCTACTCCCGGTGGGAGTAGGACAACCCTAGGGCGCGCCATAGAGAGGGTCGGCCCTCCCCCTCCTCCACTTCTTTATATACGGGGGCAGGGGGCACCCCAAAGACACACCAATTGATGTCTTGATCTCTTAGCCGTGTGCGGTGCCCCCTCCACCATAATCCACCTCGCTAATATCATAGTGGTGCTTAGGCGAAGCCCTCCGTCAGTAGAACATCATCATCGTCACCACGCCGCCGTGCTGACGGAACTCTCCCTGAAAGCTCGGCTGGATTGGAGTTCGAGGGACGTCATCGAGTTGAACATGTGTAGAACTCGAAGGTGTCGTGCGTTCGGTACTTGATCGGTCGGATCGTGAAGACGTACGACTACATCAACCGCGTTGTGCTAACGCTTCCACTTTCGGTCTACAAGGGTATGTAGACAACACTCTCCCCTCTCGTTGCTATGCATCACCATGATCTTGCATGTACGTAGGAAATTTTTGAAATTACTACGTTCCCCTAACAGTGGCATCCGAGCCTGGTTTTATGCGTAGATGTCATATGCACGAGTAGAACACAAGTGAGTTGTGGGCGATATAAGTCATACTACTTACCAGCATGTCACACTTTGGTTCGGCGGTATTGTTGGCTGAAGCGGCCCGGACCGACATTACGCGTACGCTTACGCGAGACTGGTTTTATCGCCGTGCTATGCACACAGGTGACTAGCGGGTGTCAGTTTCTCTAACTTTAGTTGAACCGAGTGTGGCTACGCCCGGTCCTTGCGAAGGTTAATACAACACCAACTTGACAAACTATTGTTGTGGTTTTGATGCGTAGGTAAGAACGGTTCTTGCTCAGCCCGTAGCAGCCATGTAAAACTTGCAACAACAAAGTAGAGGACGTATAACTTGTTTTTGCAGGGCATGTTGTGATGTGATATGGTCTAAGACATGATGAGATATAAGTTGTTGTATGAGATGATCATGTTTTGTTGAAGTTATGGCAACCGGCAAAAGCCTGATGGTTATCTCTCTATTGCATAAGATGCAAGCGCCAAATTATTGCTTTACTTTATCGCTATGCGATAGCAATAGTTGCAAGAGCAATTGTTGGCGAGACAACCATGTGACGACACATTGATATAGATCAAGATGATTGACATCATGGTGTCATGCTGGTGACGATGGAAATCATGACGATGCTTTGGAGATGGAGATCGAAGGCACAAGATGATGATGGCCATATCATGTCACATATTATGATTGCATGTGATGTTTATCTTTTATACATCTTATTTTGCTTAGCTCGGCGGTAGCTTTATAAGATAATCTCTCACTAAATTATCAAGGTATAAGTGTTCTCCCGGAGTATGCACCATTGCGAAAGTTCTTCGTGCTGAGACACCACGTGATGATCGGGTGTGATAGGCTCTACGTTCAAATACAACGGGTGCAAAATAGTTGCACACGCGGAATACTCAGGTTAAACTTGACGAGCCTAGCATATAACAGATATTGCCTCGGAACACGGAGACCGAAAGGTCGAGCGTGAATCATATAGTAGATATGATCAACATAGTGATGTTCACCATTGAAAGCTACTCCATTTCACATGATGATCAGACATGGTTTAGTTGATATGGATCACGTGATCACTTAGAAGATTAGAGGGATGTCTGTCTAAGTGGGAGTTCTTAAGTAATATGATTAATTGAACTTTAATTTATCATTAACTTAGTCCTGGTAGTATTAGCATATCTATGTTTTAGATCAATAGCTCGCGTTTAGCTCCCCTGTTTTATTTTTGATATGTTCCTAGAGAAAATTAAGTTGAAAGATGTTAGTGGCAATGATGCGGATTGGATCCGTGATCTAAGGATTATCCTCATTGCTGCATAGAAGAATTATGTCATTAATGCACCGCTACATGACAGGCCTATTGCAGGAGCAGATGCAGACATTATGAACGTTTGGCTAGCTCAATATGATGACTACTTGATAGTTTAGTGCACCATGCTTAAACGGCTTAGAATCGGGACTTCAAAGACGTTTTGAACGTCATGGAACATATGAGCTGTTCCAGGAGTTGAAGTTAAATATTTCAAGCAAATACCCGAGTTGAGAGATATGAAGTCTCCAACAAGTTCTATAGCTAAAAGATGGAGGAGAATAGCTCAAGCAGTGAGCATATGCTCAGATTGTCTGGGTACTACAATCGCTTGAATCAAGTAGGAGTTAATCTTACAGATAAGATAGTGATTGACAGAGTTCTCTAGTCACCATCACCAAGTTACTAGAACTTCGTGATGAACTATAGTATGCAAGGGAGTACGAAAACGATTCCCGAGCTCTTCGTGATGTTGAAATCGACGAAGGTAGAAATCAAGAAAGAGCATCAAGTGTTGATAATTGACAAGAACACTAGTTTCAAGAAAAGGGCAAAGGGAAAGAAAGGGAACTTCAAGTAGAATGACAAGCAAGTTGTCACTCCCGTGAAGAAGCCCAAAGCTGGACCAAAGCCTGAAACCGAGTGCTTCTACTGCAAAGGAAATGACCACTGGAAGCGGAAATTCCCTGAATATTTGGTAGATAAGAAAGATGGCAAAGTGAACAAAGGGTATATTTGATATACAGGTTATTGATGTGTGCCTTACTAGTGTTTATAGTATCCCCTGAGTATTTGATACTTGTTCGGTTGCTAAAATTAGCAACTAGAAACAGGAGTTACAGAATGAACATGAACTAGTTAAGGGTGAAGTGACGATGTGTGTTGGAATTGGTTCCAAGATTGTTTTTTCATCATCGCACACTCCCTATACTTTCGGGATTAGTGTTGAACCTAAATAAGTGTTATTTGGTGTTTACATTGAGCATAAATATGATTTGATCATGTTTATTGCAATACGGTTATTCATTTAAGTTAGAGAACAATAGTTGTTCTGTTTACATGAATAGAACCTTCGATGTTCATACTGAAGGAAATATGCCCTAGAGGCAATAATAAAGTTATTATTTATTTCCTTATATCATGATAAATGTTTATTATTCATGCTAGAATTGTATTAACCGGAAACATAATACATGTGTGAATACATAGACAAACAGAGTGTTACTAGTATGCCTCTACTTGACTAGCTCGTTGATCAAAGATGGTTATGTTTCCTAACCATAGACATGAGTTGTCATTTGATTAACGGGATCACATCATTAGGAGAATGATGTGATTGACTTGACCCATTCCGTTAGCTTAGCACTTGATCGTTTAGTTTGTTGCTATTGCTTTCTTCATGACTTATACATGTTCCTATGAATATGAGATTATGCAACTCCCGTTTACCGGAGGAACACCTTGTGTGCTACCAAACGTCACAACGTAACTGGGTGATTATAAAGGTGCTCTACAGGTGTCTTCGAAGGTACTTGTTGGGTTGGCGTATTTCGAGATTAGGATTTGTCATTCCGATTGTCGGAGAGGTATCTCTGGGCCCTCTCGGTAATGCACATCACTTAAGCCTTGCAAGCAATGCAACTAATGCGTTAGTTGTGAGATGATGAATTACGGAATGAGTAAAGAGACTTGCCGATAACGAGATTTAACTAGGTATTGAGATATCGACGATCGAATCTCGGGCAAGTAACATACCGATGACAAAGGGAACAACGTATGTTGTTATGCGGTTTGACCGATAAAGATCTTCGTAGAATATGTGGGAGCCAATATGAGCATCCAGGTTCTGCTATTGGTTATTGACCAGAGACGTGTCTCGGTCATGTCTACATTGTTCTCGAACCCGTAGGGTCCGCACGCTTAACGGTACGATGACAGTTTCATTATGAGTTTATATGTTTTGATGTGCCGAAGGAGTTCGGATTCCCGGATGAGACCGGGGACATGACGAGGAGTCTCGAAATGGTCGAGACGTAAAGATCGATATATTGGACGACTATATTCGGACATCGGAAAGGTTCCGAGTGATTCGGGTATTTTCGGGAGTACCGGGGAGTTACGGGAATTCGTATTGGGCCTTAATGGGCCATACGGGAAAGGAGAGAAAGGCCTCAATGGGTGGCCGCACCCCTCCCCATGGGCTGGTCCGAATTGGACTAGGGAGGGGGGGGGGCGCCCCCTTCCTTCCTTCTCCTTTTCCCTTCCCTTTCCTTTCCTCCTACTCCTAGTACTTGGAAGGGTCCTAGTTCTACTAGGAAAGGGGGAATCCTACTACCGGTGGGAGTAGGACTCCCCTAGGGCGTGCCATAGAGAGGGCCGGCCCTGCCCCTCCTCCACTCCTTTATATACGGGGCAGGGGGCACCCCAAAGACACACCAATTGATCTCTTGATCTCTTAACCCTGTGCGGTGCCCCCTCCACCATAATCCACCTCTGTCATATCGTAGCGGTGCTTAGGCGAAGCCCTGCGTCGGTAGAACATCATCATCGTCACCACGCCGCCGTGCTGACGGAACTCTCCCTCAAAGCTCGGCTGGATCGGAGTTCGAGGGACGTCATCGAGTTGAACGTGTGCAGAACTCGGAGGTGCCGTGCGTTCGGTACTTGATCGGTCGGATCGTGAAGACATACGACTACATCAACCGCGTTGTGCTAACGCTTCCGCTTTCGGTCTACGAGGGTACGTAGACAACACTCTCCCCTCTCGTTGCTATGCATCACCATGATCTTGCGTGTGCGTAGGAAAATTTTGAAATTACTACGTTCCCCAACACCAATAGCAGCACGATGCTTCTTCAGAGTTTTCAATAATCTTTCTTCTTCATGCTCTGAAAGGTTAGCACTAATAATAATAGGATATATCTTCTTTTCATCAAGATAAGCATATTTAAGATTATCAGGCAAAGGTTTAAGCTCAAACACGGGATCACCCTTGGGTGGAGGAGGATCCCCCAAAATTTCAACAGGCAAGTTATGATGCAAAATAGGTTCCTGTTTAAAGAATACTTCATCCATTTCCCTTCTTTCATTCATGAACATATCATTTTCATGGTCTAGCAAATAGTGCTCTAAAGGATCACTAGGAGGTACGACAATAGAAGCAAGACCAATAATTTCATCCTTATCGGGCAATTCTTCCTCACGATGTTGTTTACTAAATTTAGAGAAATTAAACTCATGAACCATATCATCCAAGCCAACAATAACAATATTCTTAGTGCTGTCTATGGTAGCATTGACAGTGTTCAAGAAGGGCCTACCAAATATGATGGGACAAAAGCTATCTTGTGGGGAAGTAAGAACAAGAAAATCAGCAGGATATTTAGTTTTCCCACACAAGACTTCAACATCTCTAACAATTCCAATTGGTGCAATAGTATCTCTATTAGCAAGTTTAATTATGTCAATATCTTCCAACTCAACAGGTGCAATATCATGCATAATTTCTTTGTATAAGTCATGAGGTACAACACTAGCACTAGCACCCATATCACATAAGCCATGATAACAATGATCTCCTAATTTAACAGAAATAACAGGCACGCCTACCACAGGTCTATGTTTATCTTTAGCACAAGGTTTAGCAATTCTAGCAGTTTCACCTTCGAACTAAATAACATGCCCATCAATATTATCAGACAAGAGATCCTTAACAATAGCAATATTAGGTTTTACTTTAACTTGCTCAGGAGGTGTATATGTTCTAATATTGCTTTTACGAACAACAGTTGAAGCTTTAGCATGATCCTTTACTCTAACAGGGAAAGGTGGTTTCTCAATATAAGAAGTAGGAACAATAGGATCATTATAAGTGACAGTCTTTTCTTCAACTTTAATAGGTGCAACTGCTTTTACTTCTATGGGAGGATGATATTTAAACCACTTCTCCTTGGGGAGATCAACATAAGTAGCAAAAGATTCACAGAAAGAAGCTACTATCTCAAAGTCAAGTCCATATTTAGTGCTAAACTTACGGAAAATATCGGTATCCATAAAAGATTTAACACAATCAAACTTAGGTGTCATACCTGACTCCTTACCTTCATCGAGGTCCCAATCTTCAGAGTTGCATTTAACTCTATCCAATAAATTCCATCTGAATTCAATAGTCTTCATCATAAAAGAGCCATCACAAGAAGTATCGAGCATGTTGCGATTGTTTTCAGAAAGCCGAGCATAAAAACTTTGCATAATTATTTCTCTTTGGAGCTCATGATTGGGGCATGAATATAACATTGATTTAAGCCTCCCCCAAGCTTGAGCGATGTTTTCTCCTTCGCAAGGCCAGAAATTATATATATAATTGCGATCACGATGAACAAGATGCATAGGGTAATATTTTTGATGAAATTCCAGCTTCAATCTTTTATAGTCCCATGATCTCATATCATCACATTGCCTATACCATACCAATGCGTCTCCCTTCAAAGATAAAGGGAAGGCCTTCTTCTTAGCAACATCATCGGGTATACCTGCAAGCTTAAATAATCCACAAACTTCATCCACATATATTAAGTGCTCATCAGGATGCTTTGTTCTATCTCCTGTAAAAGGTCAGGTAGCAGTCTTTCCATCATACCCGAAGGAAATTCAAAAGGAGTTTCATTGTCCATAGGTTCAGTAGGTTGAGGAGCAACTCTTTGCTCTACCGGACAGGGTGAAGATACCCGAACAAGCCCCTCAGAGATTTACTTTTCATAGTAATAAGTGACAGTAAATTTCAGCACACTATATAAATTTTTCCTTACCAAATTCCACCTACCAAAGGCGCTACACTCCCCGGCAACGGCGCCAGAAAAGAGTCTCGATGACCCACAAGTATAGGGGATCTATCGTAGTCCTTTCGATAAGTAAGAGTGTCGAACCCAACGAGGAGCAGAAGGAAATGATAAGCGGTTTTCAGTAAGGTATTCTCTGCAAGTACTGAAATAAGTGGTAACAGATAGTTTTGTGATAGGATAAATTGTAATGAGCAACTAGTAACAAAAGTAAATAAAGTGCAGCAAGGTGGCCCAATCCTTTTGTAGCAAAGGACAAGCCAGAACAAACTCTTATAATAGGAAAAGCGCTCCCGAGGACACATGGGAATATCGTCAAGCTAGTTTTCATCACGTTCATATGATTTGCGTTCAATACTTTGATAATTTGATATGTGGGTGCACCGGTGCTTGGGTGCTGTTCTTACTTGAACAAGCATCCCACTTATGATTAACCTCTATTGCAAGCATCCGCAACTACAACAAAAGTATTAAGGTAAACCTAACCATAGCATGAAACATGTGGATCCAAATCAGCCCCTTACGAAGCAACGCATAAACTAGGGTTTAAGCTTCTGTTACTCTAGCAACCCATCATCTACTTATTACTTCCCAATGCCTTCCTCTAGGCCCAAATAATGGTGAAGTGTTATGTAGTCGACGTTCACATAACACCACGAGAGGCTAGACAACATACATCTTATCAAAATATCAAACGAATACCAAATTCACATGACTACTCATAGCAAGACTTCTCCCTTGTCCTCAGGAACGAATGTAATTACTCACAAAGCATATTCATGTGCATAATCAGAGGGGTAATAATATGCATATAGGATCTGAACATATAATCTTCCACCAATTAAACCAACTAGCATCAACTACAAGGAGTAATCAACACTACTAGCAACCTACTAGCACCAATCCCGTACTTTGAGACAAGAATTGGATACAAGAGATGAACTAGGGTTTGGAGATGAGATGGTGCTGGTGAAGATGTTGATGGAGATTGCCCTCTCCCGATGAGAGGAGCGTTGGTGATGATGATGGTGATGATTTCCCCCTCCAGGAGGGAAGTATCCCCGGCAGAACAGCTCTGTCGGAGCTCTTGATTGGATCCGCCAAGGTTCCGCCTCGTGGCGGCGGAGTCTCGTCCCGAAAAGTTCCTCTCTATTTTTTCTCATCAAAAGACCTCATATAGGAGAAGATGGGCATCGGAGAGCCACCAGGGGGCCCACGAGGTAGGGGGCGCGCCCCCCACCCTCGTGAGAGGGGTGTGGGCCCCCTGGCCTTCATCTTTTGCGAGGATTTTTATTTATTTATTTTAAGAAGTTCCGTGGAGTTTCAGGACTTTTGGAGTTGCGTAGAATAGGTCTCTAATATTTGCTCCTTTTCCAGCCCAGAATTCCAGTTGCCGGCATTCTCCCTCTTTATGTAAACCTTGTAAAATAAGAGAGAATATCCATAAGTATTGTGACATAAAGTGAAATAACAGTCCATAATGCAATAAATATCGATATAAAAGCATGATGCAAAATGGACGTATCAGGTCGCCATGCAGATATGCAATTTCCAATGTTGAAACCCTAGGAGTGCAATAATACATGTCTCAAATATTGTAGGCAAAGCACGTTGTCAACCGATGGCTTGCTTTGAGAGCACCAAAAAGCAACAGGCCATGCACTTGCTCCACAAACTAGACAAGTTCCCTCTCGACAACTAGATACTACCACGGAGATGGTGCAGTCTACAAGCGGCCTCCAGTCAGGCTTCTGTGAAACGAGCTCAAACTTTTACTACAGTTTATAGTGGCCATATGATGACTCCGTGCCGGGTCCCAAGGATATCAAATGATGTTCTGTGGATTTAAACAACTGCATCTGGTATGCCGCCGAGGCACAATCGCCACTTCCGGTGGCAACGTCTGCCCCTCTCGGTGGCAGGGTATGCCCCTCCTTTAGCTGCACAAGACCTACACATGTTGTAAAGACAACATATAGGATTTTTCAAACTGCTTTTCGACATGATTTCATGTGGCTGCCCTGCAGATCTGCGATTTCCCTCCTTGAAACCTTGTGAGTGCAATAAAGGTCTAAAAAATTACAAGTGGGCCCAAAAATTGTCAAGCCCTCGCACGTGTCATCCGATGGCCTCCTTTGAAAGCACAAGAAGTTCGAGGCCAACAGAGCAATGGGTCCTGCACTTCCTTCACAAACTGGACAAGTTCCTTCTCAACAACTTGATACTACCCCGAAGATGATGCAGTTTACAAGCGGCCTCCGGTCAGGCTTCTGCGAAACACTCTCAAACTATTAACACACCCTAGAGTGGCCAGATGATGACACTCTGTCAGGTCCCGAGGATTTCGGGCATCATAAGATTTTCCGTGGATTTAAACGGTTGCATCTGGCATGTCGTTGAGACACATTTGCCCCCCCCCCTTGTGGTGGGGCCTGCCCCTCCTTCGGCTGCACAAAGCCTATTCATGTAGCAAAGACAACATATAAGATTTTCCAAACCGCTTCGACCAGATTTCATGTGGCCGCTATGCAGACCTGTAATTTCCCGTGTTGAAACCCTATGAGTGCAATAAATGTCTCAAGCCCAAAAATGCCAAGGCATGGCACTTGTTAAGTGATGTCCTCCTTTCAGAGCACAAGAAGTTTCGAGGCCAATGGAGCAATGGGTCCTACACCACTGGCGGAGCTACGTTGGGGCCAGCCAATGCTGCAGCCCGCCCAACATTTCAAAATGTATACACTGTACATATACATGTGGAGCCTTATAAAATGAGCCTATACTGACTATTTCCTACTATTTAGCCTACCCAGCCCGCCCGAGACTGAGCTTCAAGCTCCGCCACTGCCTGGCACGTGTCATAGTAAATACGTATCTGTGAGTTGGAAATTAGGCCCTCCTCAGTGCTTCATGGTGGACAGGTGCTAAGCATGCCACCTAAGCAAAAACATGACATGTCACAACAATTAACAAGGAGAGAGACCATTTTGATGACCCCAGGAAAAACCAATGCCAAGCGCGTGAACCTAGATAAACCACTTAAATGAAAGAAGCGGACCAGTGCATGAAAGAGTTTAGGTGCTACTCCCTCCATTCCCAAATATAAGTCTTTTTAGAGATTCCGACAAGTGAGTACGAAGCAAAATGAGTGAATGTACACTGTAAAATATGTCTACATACATCCGTATGTTGTAATCCATTAGAAATGTTTAAAAAGACTTATATTTAGGAACGGAGGGAGTAGATCATTAAATAAAGTGAGCTTAGCAACAACAAGTTAAGCACCTATACATTGTGGAATTGAGTTTCTAAGCTATTTAATACACTTAGCACCTTGTCTAAGCACCTTTGCATTGGAAATGGATTTAGGAACCACTCTTGATCCTCTAGGTTCTTCTTTGCCAGTAACTAATAGTCCATGAAAGCCAGGTATCACTTCTATTAGAGACGGCTATCTCATAATTAAGATTGATCACTTTGCATACGCTGGTCAACATGAGAAACAAATAAGATCAGACTACTTATAATTTATGGCACAAGAAAATAAGATCACTTTGCTTGAATTATGAATGAAACAATTCTTTGCGAACTTGCCACATGGCATTTCATTGTCGCGACCTTATTGTATGGTTCTCGGCATATGTCGCCTTCGCCGAGTGCCTTCTCTTTGCTGAGTCCGTTTTACTTGCCTCTCGGTAACGTCGGGTATTTTCCGTGCTCCATTCTTTGTCGAGTACGGCTCTCAGCGTACGACATGTTTGCCGAGAGCCCGTGCTTTGGCTATCGGTGTATCCCAAAACACTCAGTTTCCAACGATTTTGTTGAAATTAACCCAGTTGCACTGAAGTTTGTTTTTCTGTTATTCTGTAACAATAACGCACACTCTGTACGTGGTGCGACTGACTAGCTGTAGTGTTTACTTTGCCGTTGTAATTCAGTTATTCAGCTAGCCACGATCTGTCCGTGGGATGGCACGGGGAAACCGGATCGTGGGCAGCAATTCTGTTAGGAAGGAATAAAAGGAAAGCCAGAAAAGACGCACAGATTACGCGTCGCAAAACTACCTCACCAGCGTTCGTGTGTGTGGTGTCTCCTGCTAGTCATCTTCCTTCTTGTGTCCATCTCGTGTGTGTGATCCTGAGAGTGTTTGATCTAACAGATTTTCCAGTAGTGTGCATATGCTATTTCATAATGGCGAGTGCTGGGCGCCGGCGCGCCGGCCCAAATTTGGGCTGGTCGGTCCCTAGCCGCACGACCCGCGCGTGCGTAACCGCACGATCTGCTGTTCCTTCTCCATCCTCCTCGCACATCTCTCTCTCGAGAAAAAAAAAGGAGCGCTCTCGACAGCACGCCGCACCCTCCGCATCTTGCGCACCCGCACCCCCATCATAGCTCGCCATCTTCGCCGGTTGCAGCTCGCCGGCATCATATCTCGCCGCCAGAAAAAGGGTCGATTCAGCTCTCCAGTAGTTCTCGTCCCATCCATGATTGTAGCAAAAAAAAATGACGGCTGTTGCTATCCGTGTTGCCGGTTCCAACAAAGCCCAACGATGCAACTCCCGTGTTGTGGTGCCAGCAAAAACCAATGATGCATCTCCCCGTCATGCTGGTCCCATCGCAGGTTCCAGCAAAAGGAAATTGTCGGTTGCAACAAAATTGGCACATGGTTCCAGCAAAAATCGTGATATGATGGTAGCAAATTTTAAGGTTGGTTCCAGCAAAAATAAAAAACGATGGAAGCAAAAATGCAAAAACATGGGAAATGTTCCAACAATCGAAACACCGAAGGTAGCAAAAATTGAAGTGGTTCCAGCAAAACAAAACACCATTGGAAACAAAATTCTAAAAATTGGGCGTTTGTTCCAGCAAAAGAAAAAATGTCTAATTGTAGCAAAAAAATGGATTTGGTTCCAGCAAACTAGAACACCGGTGGTAGCAAAAATTGGCATTGGTTCCAGCAAAATCAAGAGCGCCGGTGGTAACAAAATTTTGAGCTAGTTCCAGCAATCCTAAAGAGCGGTGGTAGCAAAAAAAAACAGTAAAATTGGGACGAAACCAAAAAACATTGGTAGTAGCAATTTTAGGTGCTGGTCCGAGCTTCTTGCTGCCGTAGTTGTAGCACTTAGCTGGGGCGTTCTCGCCATCTTGCTGGTTGCAGACCGCCTCATCAGTGCAGCTGGGCATCGGCGGCCGTCGTCATTCTCAACGCTTGCCTCTGCTGCTTGCAGGCCCACCAGATGTGGCTTGCAGCTCCCCTTGCATAGCACTTCAACGCCTCATACTCCAGCCCGTGAGGAAGCAACTTCGTCTGGACGCAGTTGCAACAGCGGCCAGCGCAGTGAACACTGGCCGACGGTGGAAGTGGGGCTTGCGTGGAGCAGGGTGCGGAGAGGACGAGAGTGAGATAAATTGGAAGATGGTGTGGCGGAGGGCTCTCGCTAGAGACGGAATGGAGGAAGGGAAGGGAAGGGAAAGGGAGGGGATTGGATAGAGGATGGAGATGCACTGCGTTTGTGGATAAGAAAAGAGAAGTGGTGGAGGAGATAAGGCTCGTGGGCCTGCAGTGGACACGCGTGAGGGAGGAGACCGGCCGAGCGCTCGGCCGGTCGTCTGTTCCGAAACGTTTCCCTTTCATAATGGGTCCCGATAACTGCCACACGTGTGGTGTATCGGATAGTTGTGCCACACGCCTCGTGTGGAATGGATAGCAACCAGCCCACACACCTACGTGTGGGTAAAACAACTAATGCCCACACACATCTTTTTTTCCCTCCTGAACTCTCTCACACGCATGCGTGTGGGCGAAGTTGATAATGCCCACACGCCTGTATGTCAGGCCTCGTACCCTTCTGGTCCCGCACGCGACGCGTGACGCCCACCGCGCGCCCGCAGTTGCCATGGTCCAAACCCTCGTCCATATTCGTTTATCTGCAGTTGCCATGTCGCTGAACTACGGTTGCCATGTCGGACAACTGCAGTTGCCATGGTTGCTCAACTGCAGTTGCCATGTATGGTCTGATCTAATGTAGTTGCCATGATTTCATAACTTTAGGAGTTGCCACATACTAACACTAGGCGGTTGAGAGAGTTGCCATGTGCTCACAAGCATGCTAGGGCAGTTGCCATGTAAAAAGGAAGAGTTGCCATCTGCTTACGTGCATGTTAGGGTAGTTGCCATGTACGTGCACGTTGGGGCAGTTGTCATGTACTATGCAAAAACACATGACAACTCGGTAAAAGACAGTTGCTATCTGCTTACGTGCACACTAGGCAGTTGCCGTGTACCCTGCAAAAACACATGGCAACTCGGATAAGAAAAGAGAGTTGCCACCTGCTTATAAAGCACACTACAGGCAGTTGTCATATGCGCTGCAAAAACACATGGCAACTAGCAGCTTACGTGTGGGAGAGGAGACGGGCGTGTGGGCGAGATGGCAAATGCCCACACACCAGCCCTTGTGCGTGACTGGAAACTGGTGTGTGAGTGACTTGCTAAACGCCCACACACCGGCCCCTCCGTGTGGTAAAACGGATGTGTGGGCGAACTATGTCACACACCACACACACGCCTTGTCCTACGTGGCACAGAAAATCAGCGAGATTGTGTCAAGATTCGTGCATATAGTACTGGACGGTGATGGATGCGTGTGGTCGAGATGGTCAACGCTCACACGTGTGGGCGTTAACATTTCCGTTCATAATTTGCGTGGCGAGCTTCAGATTGTATTTACCAAACTGCAAAGAAACAGTGTATTTCATTGATTTTCTTCGTGTTGTGTAGCGTGACCGCGGAGAAAGCAACCAAACTGTTTATTCGCAAAAAAAAAAGGCAACCAAACTGGAAACAATCACACGATAGATACAGGAATAAACCTACTAATATGTAGAAGTCCGACCAAAGAATGATTCCAGCAAATCGCTTCAGAGACAGTAATACACTCTCTAGTGATGGGTTCCCGGACATTTAGTAGCACATGAATAAAGACGGAGGCAAAGATGAAATGTGGATTCAGCCTGGATTTGTATTCCGCCAGTGTGAAGCCATCCTCCAGCTACCGCCCGGCAAGATGAGGCGTTGGCTTGCCCGGTCAATAGGTTCCACCTGCTCAATCTTCTCCTTGACACTGCGGATAGTATCTGTGATCTCAACCTTAAAAGTCAGGGCCTTCCCTTTCAAATTCCTGACGAAGATCTCCATCAGTCTTGGTCGGTGACAGACTACAAGGTCGAGTGTGGCTCCAATCTGGATTCCATAATCGGCTAAAGTACGGCAGCCCTGTAAGATTGAGTATGGAATAATTGGGGATGTCATCGTCGTCTTGTGACGCATAAGGCGCTGCTGGCCTGGATGAATATCATACTCATTATTGTTTGGCAATGCAACTCTCAATTGATTGGGTGCATACACGCACGTTATATATTTACAATGAGCAGCCCACGGCCTCGACTATACATGGAAACTAGGAGGCGGGGCTAGGTAGGAAATGATCCTACATATACATGCGATATACTGCCTATCCCCCCCCCCCCCCCCCCCCCCCCCCCCCCCCCCCCCCCCCCGCCGCAGTCGCTACGGCATCTGTGACGCATAGACGGGACCGGAACTCCTGGAATGTAGTCGTCGGTAACCCCTTGGTCATAACATCGGCAAACTGCTGAGCAGTGGGGACGTGCAAGACCCGGATGTGACCGAGAGCCACCTGCTCACGCACGAAGTGAATGTCGAGCTAGATGTGCTTCATGCGACGATGGTGAACGGGGTTGGCAGAGAGGTAGACGGCGGAGACGTTGTCGCAGTAGACAACGGTAGCCTTGGCCATGCCAAGGTGCAACTCCTGGAGAGGCTGCCGTAACCAGGAGCACTCAGCAACAACATTGCCCACGGCGCGGTACTCAACCTCGGCACTCAATCTGGACACCGTGGGTTGTCATTTAGATGACCACGACATGAGAGAGGGCCCGAGATAGACGCGGTAGCTGGAGGTGGAGCGACGAGTGTCAGGACAGCCAGCCCAGTCGGTATCTGAGTAAGCCACCAGGTCAATGGAAGATGACGCCGTCAACGTGAGACCCAGAGCCATAGTGTCGCGGATGTAACGAAGGATCCGCTTCACCAGGGACCAGTGAGAGTCACGTGGGGCGTGCATGTGTAAGCACACCTGCTGAACTGCGTATTGCAAGTCGGGGCGAGTGAGCGTCAAGTACTGAAGTGCACCGACGATGGACCTGTAGAAGGCGGTGTCCTGCGCCGAAGTGCCCTCAATAGCGGAGACATTAGCCTTCGTGTCGATAGGAGTAGGTGCAGGCTTGCAGTTAAGCATGCCGGCGTGCTCGAGTAACTCCTGGGCATACTGCTGTTGATGAAGAACGAACCCGTCCGCACGCCGCACTACCTCGATCCTGAGGAAGCAGTGCAAAGGACCAAGGTCCTTCATGGCGAACTCGGTGCCGAGGCGAGCCGTGGGCTGACGAAGAAGCTCGGTCGAGGAAGCGGTCAGGATGATGTCGTCCACGTAGAGCAGCAGATAAGACGTCCCACCAGCGTGCTGGTATACGAATAGAGAGGCATCCGAGCGAGTGGCTACGAAGCCAAGCTGCTGAAGGAATGCAGCAATACGCTGGTACCAAGCACGAGGGGCCTGGTTGAGCCCGTAGAGCGAGCACGAGAGCAGGCACACGTGATTCGGCCGGGTGGCGTCGACGAAGCCGATGGGCTGCTGACAGTAGACCTTCTCGGCCAGATGGCCATGAAGGAACGCGTTGGAGACATCCATCTGATGGACGGGCCACGCGCGAGAGACCGTCAGCTGCAGGACAGTGCGGATGGTGCCCAGTTTGACAACCAGGGCGAAGGTGTCGGTGAAGTCCACACCGGCACGTTGGCGGAAACCACGAACAACCCAACGAGCCTTGTAGCGCTCAAGGGTCCCGTCAGGTCAAGTCTTATGACGAAAGAGCTACTGCCAGGTGCGGTTGCGCTGAACAGTGTCAAACTCCTCCTGAATCGCGGCGACCCAATGAGGGTCACGAAGAGCTGCTCGAGCCGACGATGGGAGGGGAGATGGTGCCGAGGTGGAAGCCGCAAGAAGATACTCGTCGGCGGAGTACCAGTGACACAGGCGGAGTGCACCGGTCTAGGCACGAGTCACCATGCGGGGTGGCGGCGAGTCCGGGGCGGCAGCGGACGAAGGTGATGAAGAAGAGCCCGCTGCGGTCGAGCCTGCCGAGGGCACGGGAGAGTCCATCGCGGACCCGAGCGACCCGGGAGCCGGAGACCGTCGGAGAGCCCGACGCGGTCGTCGTGGGCGAGGCCGCCGGAGAGCCCGGCGTAGGAGACCCGGTCGAAGTCGCCGGAGGCGCGGGTGGCGAGGAAGGCACCGACGCGACCGTTGTCGCGAAAGAAGGGGGCGCCGCTGCGTCGGCCGAAGCACCAGGGCCAGGCGCCGAGCCCGCAGCCCTCGAGTGGGGCAAGGGGCCTAAGCCAGGAGGCGTCCCGAGGTGGGCCCGAGGGCGCGCATGCGCACCAAGGGAGCCCGAAGCCGAGTCGCCGGGAGCCGGTGGTGAAGTCGGCGACGAGTCGGACGGTGGTACCTGCTGAAATGGAAAAACCCTTTCATCAAAGTAAACATGTCTAGAGGTGAAAACACGGTGTGAGATAGGGGCGTAGCAGCGGTAGCCCTTGGTGTTGGGAGGGTAGCCCAGGAAGATGCATGCGGGGGAGCGAGGAGCAAGTTTATGAGGGGTGGTAGAGGCGATGCTAGGGTAGCAAAGGCACCCGAAGATGCGAAGGTCATCATAGGATGGCGGGCTCCTGAAAAGCAGGTGGCGCGGTGCAAAGTTGCTGCGAACGCGGCATGGCCGAATGTTGATAAGAAGTGATGCGGTGGTGAGGGCGTCGGGCCAGAAGCGGGGTGGCACATTAGCATGGAACAATAGGGTGCGGACGCAATCATTAAGAGTACGTAAGACCCGTTCGGCCCGCCCATTTTGTTGCGAGGTATAGGGGCAAGTGAGACGAAATATCGTCCCATGTGTTGCGAGGAGATTGCGAACCGCAAGGTTGTTGAATTCCTTCCCATTGTCGGTTTGGATGGCATGAATGGAGCGACCAAACTGCATGGTGACATATGAGTAAAAGGCGGTGAGAATGGATATGACATCGGATTTCCGCCACAACCGGAAGGTCCACACATAGTGCGAAAAATCATCCAAAATGACAAGATAATAAATATAGCTGGTATTACTCGCAACTGGAGAAGTCCACACATCACTATGAAGTAGTTCAAACGGATACGATGCAACCGAAGAGGAAGTGCTAAAGGGAAGACGAGTATGTTTGCCTAGACGAGACGCATGACAAGTAGTGTGACCGTCGGTCTTATTACAAGTGAAGGAAAAACTCCAAAGAATATGACGAAGAGTGGTGTCATTGGGATGTCCCAAGCGAGCGTGCCAAAGGTCCACACTGACGGAGAGGGGGACCGGAGATGTGTTGGTGGAGGTGGTTGGGTGGACCGGGTAGAGCTCGTCGGGGCTATCACAACGGTGGAGCACCATCCGGGTACGGGCGTCCTTGACAGAAAAACCACACATGTCAAATTCAACGGTAACAAGATTTTCACGACTAAGAGAACAAACGGAAACAAGCTTTTTAATGAGGTCGGGAGACACAAGTACGTTAGATAACGATATCGGTGTGGATGTAGACGCAAAGTAAGCATGGCCTATGTGTGTAATGGGAAGTGATAGTATGGACGAATAAGAAGTGTGGAGAGTACCGGGGTTGGCAGCCATATGAGCAGTGGCGCCGGTGTCCATGTACCAATCGTCGCCACCCGTGTAGTTGGCCGGCGAGGGGGCGGAGTGGAGCGCCGCAAGGAGGGCCGGGTCCCACGGAGCCGGCGGGAGTGGGGGCGCCGACGGCTGAGCGGCGTAAGGGGCCGGCGGCAGCGCGGCATATGGTGCCGCGGCATAGGGCGTTGACAAGGGCGCGGCGTACGGCGCTGACGGGAGTGCAGCGTACGACGCCTGCTGGGGCGCTGCGCTCAGCGCCTGGTGCGAGGCGGGACGCAGGCTCAGGAGGTCCGGAGCTGGCGGGCGGGGAACTGGCATGCTGTACGCATGAACCAGGCCCGTCCACGGGTTCTGGGCCATGGCCCACGGCGCGCTGGCCTGCTGCTGGCAAGGCTGGCCGCCCTGGCCGTTGCCCTTCCGACCGCAACACCCACCATGGCGGCGATCAGAGGAGGCCGGCTGAGGTGGCATCCCCTAGGAGAAGCCTGCGGGCGGCGGGTACTGCACGTAGGAAGCCGCCGGTGGAGGGAGCCGCGGCGTGGCAGACGCCTGCGGAGACGGCGGTGGCGGGACGCCGCAGGAAGTCCTGGCGGTGAGGGCGATGTGGGTAGCCCTGGTTTTCGCCAACTTCATGCAACGCTCCTCCAGACGCAAATAGGCCACGACCTTGGGAAAGGTTGGCTCCGGGAGAAAGGTGAGGTTCGAGGCAGCGTTGCCGAACTCCTCATTGAGCCCGGCGGTGAGGGTGCTGAGGAGGAGATCGTTGGAGATGGTTTCACCAAGGTCACGGAGCTCATCTGCAAGTTTCTTGAGATGCATACAATAATCATCGATACACGAATCAAGTTGATGAGACCCAAAAAATTCTTGCTAAAGAAAAACCCGGCGTTGGAGTTGGTTGTCGGTGAAAAGCCCGTTGAGTTTGGTCCAAACGGCGAGGGCGTCATCCCCGTCGGTGACCACCGTGTGGAAGAGATCACGGGAGATGGTGAGGTAGAACCAACGAATGATCGTCGCATCGATGGTGGTCCACTCTTCATCACCAAGCATGAGGCTGGAATCAACGGAACCGTCGACGTGATCATGAAGATGATACTCGCGGAACACTAGAGAGAAATATGTTTTCCAGGCATATTAGGTGGAGGTGGAGTGATCAAGGCATAGGGGGACACATCGGTGGATGTCAAGGTCGCGGATGAGGACGGGAACGGGACCGGCGAACGAGTTGTTGTTGGTGGAACCGGAGGCGGGTGATCCGGGTGAGGCCATGTCGATGGAGGGAAGTGGCTAGGGTTGTGGGAGGGAGGAGAGGGTGCGGCGGCTGTAGGGAGGCAGCGGCGGCAGGGAGGAGGTGCAGCGGCGGCGTGGCTAGGGGCGGCGGCGGTGGCAGCCTAGGGGCGCAGCGGCGGTAGGAGCGGCGGTAGGAGCGGAAGCTTAGGAAATGGATCGTGTGAGGGAAACTGATACCATATTGTTTGGCAATGCAACTCTCAATTGATTGGGTGCATACACGCATGTATATATTTACAATGAGCAGCCCACAGCCTCCACTATACATGAAAACTAGGAGGTGGGGCTAGGTAATCCTACATACACATGCGATATACTGCCTATACAAAATATATCCAACACTCATCATTAATCTTCCTTGACGCTGTCGATAGTGTCTGAGCTCTTAACATAGAGAGAGTTGTCCAGCATCCTGATGCATATTTTCATCATTTCCTGGAGCTGGTAACGAAAGTCAGGAATGGGCCTATATCGGATGCCATAATCAGCCAATGTAAGCCTGTCGTCCAATTGCTTCCCGTTGAAGATAAGGTGATGTTGAGCTTGAATCTCTACCTTGACTGCAAGGATGGTATCTAATGGGTCGACCCAGAGGGTGATCACCCTACCGTCGAGGGTCTCCACAGAAATCTCTATCCATCCGCGGATGCGAGGGACAAGATGAAGGAAGGATTCCTTTTGGATGCTGTAGTCGGCCAAGGTCCGTTCATCCTCCAGCTCCTTGCTGCTACCAGATATGAGACGCTGCTGCTGTGGAGGGATACCCTCTTTGTCATGAATCTTGGTTTTGACGTTATGAACAATGCGCCTGCCAGTGTGGGCCTTCACAATGATCTACATCTCAAACGGGCACACCAAGCATCACTGATTTTAGACAAAAGGCTATTGCATGCAGACTACTATAATATTAGAAACTTAAACAGATACTAGAAGTCTAGAACTAGTAACATTTATAGATATACACGTCAGGTGATTCCGCAGTTTGACACGAGCGAGTTCGATAGGTTAAGCAAGTTAAACCTACAACCTCTCTGATGTTTTCTTATAGAATGCAATAAAAATATTCAGGTAGCTAGGGAGCCTTTTTCTGCGGCGACAGTTTCAAAACAAAAAAACTATTCAACATGCTATATATATTGACGTAACTGTTGCCCTGGACTGTGTTTATGCTATGATGCCCTAACAAGCAAAGGAAGAAACAACATTATATTATGCATATACTCCCTCCGTTCCTAAATACTCCCTCCATTCCTAGATGTAGGGTGTATAATTTTTTGTCAAAAAATTCAGATTACAAGGTGTATTCCTTTAGTTGACACATTTACCCCTACACAAGCTACAACCCACGCATGACCTAGTGCATATCCCGCCGGCCTCCTCATGGCAATGGGTACCCGTTACCCGCTAACCCGACGGGTAAAAACCCTATTAGGGTAAGGGTATGGGAAAATAAAATACCCATGGGTATTTAAATGAGAAAAATCTATACCCATCGGGTAAGCCGGGTATGGGTACGGGAATGCAATACCCATACCCGTCTACCAGCCTACCCGCATGTTACTACATCTTACATGTAGGCCCCCTATGTCATTCACTAGAAAAAGAAAAAAACCCTAGCCTAAGCACCCAGTGGCCGCAACCCTAGCCCCCGCAGGCCCGCAGCGCACAAAACCCTGTCCGCCCCTCGACCCCTCACCCTCACCCCATCGCGCCGTCACACCCATCTCTCTCACCCGGGCTGCAACCCTAGGTGGCTGCCCCCACCACCGGCCGCCGCCATCGCCGGCCGCTGCGGCTGCCAGGTCAGGGCACCAGGCCATCTCCCTCGTCTCCACATCTCCTCCCTCCACAATGCCTCCTCCACTCATCTCGCTTGTCGTTGCCGCAGCTCTTCCATCTCAACTGCCGGAGTAAACGGAGCACCTCCCGGCCTCAACTTCGGCGCGGATGGAGAGCGGTCCAGAGGACGTCGAGGAGGCCCACTACTTCGGCGCGGATGGGGACCTCGTCCGCTCAACCTCAACACCCGTGGATGATGAAGATCTCGGACAAGATGGCGCCGGCGGGAGTGGTTCTCAGGTGCGGACGCCGACGCCTTCGTCTACCTCCAAGAACATGTGTCTCCAACCACCTTCAACGGGGCAGAATCCCGGGCGCCGCTCCAACTCATCTGCGCCCGGTTACAAGGTGGGCCGTGGCCGTGGCCGTGGAGGCGCGACGGCGGTGGCCAGCACCCGGCAGAGTCCGACTGCTCCTGCTTCTGCGAGGAACAAATCGACCCCACCAGCGAAAAGGGCACCAAAGCGTCCAAAGCGGTGAAATTTTTCTCACTTTTTCATAAAATTCTATGATGCATGAACTGATCTATTTGATTCTGTTGTGTATGAAGTATGTTGTAACATGAAAGTGAGTGTTGATAAATATGTACTAAATGTTGTTATCTTGTTGATCTTTAGAATCAGATTTTATTGTTCTAGTTCAGGATAGAAGTTTTGTATACCCATGAATTGGAACAACAAATTTGGGAGTTAGAATGCCATGCCGTAAATTTATTTCCAGATCATTGACTTGTTCTAGTTTAGGAGAAAAACTTGTATATACAAAAGAAGGTTATATAAAGTGAATCGTTTCTGTAAATCATTTAGTGTAGTTTGATCTTGTAATACAAAAGAAGGTTATATACAGTGAATCATTTCTGTAACTTTTACAAAGCAATTTCTATGACTGATCCTGTAAACATTTTTGTGTGGTATATTAAGTTTGGACAAATCTGGTTCTGCTATATAGTGAATTGTTAACTTTCTTGTTCAGTGATACAAGCCAAGTAGATGAGTCCATGGACACAACGACACCAATGGATGAAGATGGAAATCATGTTAGCATTTCAGACGATGAAGGAGAAGAGGATGAGGCGGAAGAGGTGCATCCGCATCAACCATCTAGTCGCAAGCTCACATCTAAGGTTTGGTTGGACATGAAGAAGATCAAGATAAATGGAGAATGGAAGGCCAAGTGTAATTGGTGTCATAAGACACTTACCGCAGGATCAAGGAATGGTACTAAGCATCTAAAGTTGCATCTTCAGAGTTGCACTCTTAGGATGTTGAAGACGAAGGATGGTAAAACTTTGCATCAAGCCTCATTGAAGGTGATGGCCGAGAATGATGGGAAAGTGAGCATGGAGAGCTACACTTTTAATCAAGAGTATGCTAGAGCAGAGCTTGGCAACATGTTGGTGTTGCATGATTATCCTTTATCTATGGTGGACCATGTTGGTTTTAGGAGATTTGTTGCTGCACTTCAGCCATTGTTCAAGCTGCATACTAGAAATACTATTAGGTAATAACCGTAATATGCTGCTATGTCTTTAGTTTTCTATTTCCTCTTAATGTTTCTAGTTTCTCTTGTGCAAATAACATTGACTCTGTTCCTTATCTTCTGTTTTGTAGAACTGACATTGTGGAAAGGTACGACATAGAAAAGAAGAAGGCCATCGAGTATATGAGTATGGTACAATCAAGGGTCACAGTCACCACCGATATGTGGACTTCTGACAGCCAAAAGAAGGGATATATGGCTATTACAGCCCATTTCATTGACGAGTCTTGGAGGCTAAGGAACATTCTCATGAGGTATATACATGTTCCCACATCATATATTTTCAGCAGTCCATTTCATTGTACTTATTTTCAGCAGTCCATTAATAAGCTTTCGTCAACTATTGCATTTGTGTGCATATTGTTGGTTTATTTATGTTCCAGCACCACATAATGCAGAAGTGATAGCTGATCAGCTCCATGAATCATTGGTTAAATGGAATCTTGATGAAAAGCTCTTGACTGTGACCGTTGATAATTGCAACGCCAATGACAAGGCAATTGCGGAGATTGTGGGGAAGATAGGAAAAAGTAAGCTTCTTTGTGAAGGTACTTTACTTCACATGCGTTGTTGTGCACATATTTTGAATTTGATAGTGAAGGATGGCTTAGATGTTATGCAATCAGCTATAGAAAGCATTTGTGAAAGTGTGGCATATTGGACCGCCTCACCAAAAAGGATAGAGAAGTTTGAGGAAATGGCCAAGTATAAGAAAGTGAAAATAAAAAGGAAGTTGAGACTTGATTGCAAGACTAGGTGGAACTCTACTTTCGTAATGCTTGATATTGCTTTTCCTTATAGATCTGTCTTTGAACGTGCAAAAGAAAAAGAAAAGCAATATGAGTGGCTGCCTAGTTCAGAAGAATGGGCTTTTGGTGTAGATGTTGTAGAGAGGCTTAGGTTGTTCTATGAAATAACCGAGCTATTTTCTGGAACTGATTATGTGACTGCCAATGTGTACTTTCCTAAGATATGTGAAATTAAAATGAAAATGAGGCAGTGGGAAGCATCTAGCAACAACACTATCAAAGAAATGACAAAAAGCATGACTGAAAAATTTGATAAGTATTGGAGCGACATCCAAGGTCTAATGGCTATAGCTATAATTCCTGATCCTCGATACAAGAAGCAAATGTTGGTAGCTTGCTTTGCCATGCTCCATGGCATTGAGCCATCTTCTTATGAATGCATTGAAAAAGTTGATGACATAGTTGCTAGTCTGCACTTATTATTGGAAGAATATGAAGTGGAAAATGAGGCATATACACCGGATGAAGAATCTATGATTTCTACAATGAAAGCTCCTGCAATCATGAGTGTCTTTCAAAACATTGTAGCTCAACAAATGCCTGCAACAGCTAGACTTCAAGGTGAAATAGATCAATACTTGAATGATGGATTAGTGCCTTACGTTGAGAAGTTCAACGTGTTGGATTGGTGGAAAGTGGCTGGAACTAGGTAGCCAACCTTAAGGAAAGTTGCAAGGGACATATTTGCTATTCCTGTTACAACGGTTGCTTCAGAATCAGCCTTTTCTACAAGTGGCAGAAAGCTCAATGACCATAGAAGCCGATTGACACCACATATGGTTGAGGTTTTGATGTGCTCACAAGATTGGCTTAGAAACAAGTTCAAAGGTGAGCAAATAGTGCTTTCTATTAATATTTTCTCTTGTTTTCAGATTGTTGACAATTGTTTACTTCTGTAGATGCTAACACAGGAGAAGCTAGCTTTTGGACTTGCCTTCAAGACATCCAAGAAGGGATGAAGGTACATAAGAAGTGCACACATACCTTTCTTGTTTATGTCCTGGAAATATATAACTCTCCACAATTCAAGTTCTCATGTCTTTCTTGCATATGTCTCAAACTAGGATTTGGCGCTTTGAGTGAGATGTCAAGGCTCATGAAGATGAAGCGGAGAGAAGATCAATCTACTCAATTGGATTTTGTGTCATGTAGGAGATGCTCAAGTTGATATGATGACTATGTGTCAAACTTGAACCTATTTGTGCATTGAACTTGAACCTATTTTTCTCAAACCTATGTGCCTGTTGAACCTTTATATGTCAAACATATTTGCTTGTCGAACCTATAACCTATTTGTGTCCAATCTATGGCTGAAATGTGTTATGTCTATGGCTAAAATGCTACCTATATGTGCTGAAATGCTGTTTAGATGTGATGTAATGCTGATTATATGTGCTGTAATGCTGTATATAAGTGCTGAAATGCCGAAATATGAGCTGGAATGATGTTTATATGTGCTGGAATGATGTATATAAGTGCTGCAATGCTGAAATATGTGCTGGAATGTTGTCTATATGAGTTGAAAATGGGTTATATGTTGCTGAAATGTTGACTTGTGGTATATATGTTGCTAAAATGGTGAAATATGCGTGTTGAATTGATGAAATATTGTATATATGTGATGAAACGCTCCAATATACTTGCTGAAATGTCAATTGGGTGAGGTGACAGAGTTGGGTATTTTTACCCGCGGGTATTACCCGTACCCGGCCGGGTACGCGTATGGGAACAATTTTATACCCGGGGTGCGGGTAAGGGTATGGGTATGGGCTAAAAATTTTGAGACGGGTAAGGGTTTGGGCGCGTATTACCCGCACCCGAACCCGGCGGGTGCCATGAGGACGCCGGCCCTTAGCTTTAGGGGAAAACAATCTTGTTCAGTCCTTTTATTCATTCGCTCGTGTGAACCGATCTGGCCACCTCTATTCGTTCATTCACATGGAGAATCAGCACGACACGAACTCCTATCCATCGGCCAGCTGACATCCCGTGCTGCTGGTGATCTCCATGTAGTCCGCCACCTTGCGTTCCATGCAGCTGGCGACTTCCCTTCTCGGATACAAGCCGGGGGACTCGCTCCCATGGACGGGGAGAAGATAAAACCCTCTCACTTCAGTTCCATTGGGAAAAGATGAGATGAAGTCGGCGGCCCATGCTTCAAGTGTATCAAGTGATTGGAACAATGAAACACCCAATAATTAATTGGCTCACAAACATGGGTTCCTACATGTGTTCCGGCTGCTGCAAGACTCAAGTTTAGTTCGAGCCGCCATCAAACGAATCTTCACCGAGCAGGTCCGAGCATAAATGTAGTGACGATGAAGAGCATGGAAGCGACTCGGATGCGGAATTAAAAAATAGGGAGTTTGTGAAAATGAAGTACGCGTCAGCAGACATGTAATATTTGATCAACAACATAAATGACGCGTACTTCATTATGTACCATGATAAATTTATTTATGCTGTCGATCAACTATTACATGTCCGCTGATGCGTACTTCATTTTCACAAACTCACTAATTTTTAATCCCGCGTCCGAGTCACTTCCATGTTATTCATCGTCACTACATTTATTCTCGGACCTGCTCGGTGAACATTTGCTTGACGGCGGCTCGAACAAAACTGGAGTCTTGCCGCAGCTGGAACACGCGTAGGAACCCATGTTCATGAGGCAATTAATTATTAAGTCTAGCCAGGCTTTACCTTCCCCCGTCCACGGGAACACAATCCGCCGGCTTGGTATCATCCTCGTTGAGAGAGGAAGTCGCCGGCTGCACGAAACGCAAGGTGGCCGGCTCCATGGATGTTGCCGGCTGCATGTGATGTGAGGTGGCCGGCGGATAGGAGTTTGTGCCGTGTGATTCTCCATGTGAATGAACAAAGAGAGGCGGCTATATCGGTTCACATGAACGAATGAATAAAAGGACTGAACAAGATTGTTTTGGATATGCACTTATACATGTAATCTTCTTTTTCCTAATTAATGTTAGGTTAATCTTGTTGATAGATTATTTCATGTTTTTCAAGTCATGCATATAGTAGTAGCTGCGACAGTGTGCACCCATTCAGACGTGTTCATGTGTGTGCATGCAAGCTAATGCTTTTGTGTAATTTGTGTGCTTAGCCGAGTCAGATGCATGCAAGTACGGAGTAGTTAGTTGTAAGCCGTATCACATGCTGGGCCAGGTTATTGCCAATTTGCCATTGAGTGGATGGCTGGACATGCATGCATGTAGGAATTGGTTAGTGGGGGTTAGCAGTGCCGAGTGTGGTGGCTGGCCAGTACGTGCGTGGCTTCGTGCTGTTAGTCGCCGGGCATGGCGGCCGGGTTAGTGAGTTCCTTGTACTTATTTATAAGGTGATAAGATGAATGAGAAAAGGCAGCGGTGAGGGCACAAGCAAAAATGTAGCAATTGTGATAGCCAAGGAAGAGAGCCTATGGCAAAGTCTATTTGTGTTCTTCCTTGGTACATGCGTGTGTGTGTGTGTGTTCCTTATTTCCACCATTGTGTGTCTATGTGTGTGTTTTTGAAAGAAACCACAAGAGAGATTTGAGAGGAGGAAGGAGAAGAATTGGCGCTGCAAGGAGGCGGCGCAAACAATTAACCTACGGGGATGTGCCATCTTTTTTTTCTATGGAGGTCATGTGTGGGTTGTAGCTTATGTAGGGATAAAGTCTAACTAAAGCAATACACCTTATAATCTGAATTTTTTCGCAAAAAACTATACAACATACATCTAGAAACGGAGGGAGTAATAGAATATGGTGTAACTCACAAGGAACGAGATTGGATCAAAATCAGCGTCCGGGTGGAGAAGCGCCAGCCTTGCCCATCATGCCCCTGGACTCGGTGTCGGGAGGATAGACGGAGGCGGCGGCGGAGCACGTCGTCACCCATCGGCTGTCTCGTTCGGTTACCTGCAGTGGCCGCCACAGTTGGAGCTAGCTGTTAGAGAACCCGAATCGCGGCACATACGTACCAGGTACGGCAGGAGAGACAGAGGTCTCTTGCTTGCCTTGCTGGGGGTAGGAGCAGAAGACGGCGCGCGTGCAAGCTAGGGTTTAGAGCTTGGCTGGCGGTGGCGCCCTGATTCTTCTTATATATAAATAACATGGCGAAGGCGTCCTGGTAACGTACGTTACCTTTCCAGTTTATAAGAAAGATTCCTGTAAATGTTAAGGGCATTTTCAATGCAGGGCGCCTGTAGAGGCGCTTAGGCAAATAAAATAAATATCCTAAAATTAAAGGGCCACGCAACACGTCGGCCGGTGGATAAGTTGAAAACATCCGCCGTCTGGCTGACCATTGGATGCGTGCGGGATGGCCGTTCAATCTCCCCATCCATGTGCGTCATCTCCTTTGCAACAAGAGCAGTGTTGCAAAAACATTTGTAACATAAGTCGTGTTGCAGAAACCTTTCAACAGACATGATGCTGCATAATTTTTTTGCAACAAAAATCATGTTGCGCAAACGTCTGTAGAAATTTTTGCAACAAAGTTAAAGTTACAAAAATATTTTTGTCTTCACTTTTATATAGGTGTTTCGGAAGAAAATTTTGCAACATCAATGATGTTACATGAATCTTTCTTGCAACACGAAAGATGTTGCAAGAAATAAATCACGGTCTGCCGTTCGCCGTGGACTCCCGTTGAACAAGGGCGAGGAAGGAACGATGTTGGACCTCCGACCAAGTGGGCTCGCCGTTATCCTCCTCCCCGGCGAGGTGGGTGCACCGCACGCGACCGACGGTCATGATGGAAGCCGGTGGCAACGGCGGCGACCACGCCCCCATCCTCCACTCCAGTGAGGTGGGCGGCTGCCGGCAAGGGCATCAACATTGGTGACTTTTGGCGACAACTATCATGCGGCGATTGGTGTTAGCGAAAAAGCAATGGAGATTTCCAGGGAGAAGACTCGTACGTGGAGGAAAAAGTCACCGCCTCTATTGGAATAAGGTTGGGTGTGACAGCAGTGGTGGATCTCCATTGGGCACACATCACGCAAATGAGGTGGCGGAAGAAGTCCCAGTTATCTGTCGGTTGATGGTAAGTATTTCCCAAAATTAAAAGGGGCATACTACGCGTCCGTCGACTGATCTTTTCAAAAGATTGGCCGGCTCGCTAGCCGCCATCAAACAGCTGACGGATATCTTAGCTTTTGCAATATAGATTATGTTGCAGATTTTTTTTACAACAGAGATCATGTTGCGGAAATGTCTGTAGAATTTTTTTGCAACAAAGTTTATGCTATAGAATATTTTCTGCAACAGAGATCGTGTTGCGGAAACATTTGTAGATTTTTTTTTACTACAAATGTCTTATTGCAGAATTTTTTGCAATAATCAGGATTATTAGAGAGAAAGCCGCAATCTTTGGCCCAGCAATTAAACTTGTCTCTCTTGGGAAAGGAAATGAATGGAGGAAGAGGAAACGAAACGAAACGAACGCCGCACACTGCTCTCGATTTTCATATTAGAGACAGACACAGATTTGTGGCCTCGCTCAACCCTCTGACCTCGCCGCCCCGTCTCCCTCTGACCTCGCCGCCGGCCCCGACGCAGGGGCTCTCTCCGCCATGGCCACCCTCTCCCCTCTCCTCTCCTCTCCTCTCCTCATCACAAGAGAAGAGAAGAGAAGAGAAGAGAAGAGGGAGGGAGATCGTCCCAGCAGTTCAGGCGGCGGCCATGGCCATGGCGCGCCCGGATCCTCTTCGACCTGGAACTCAATCCTCTGCTCGAGCTGCTCCCGGCGACCACTCCGTCGGATACATAGCATTAACAGGTCGACACTACTTACTCTTATCTCCCTGTGTGCGATTATGTTTTACATATGGGCTTTTTGCGGTTTGTTCGATTGAAAAATAAAATGTTCCAAGATCATGTCGTTGTCTAATTATAACCTCGATCTGTTTGTCCTTGTCTGCATTTTTCTCTCATTGTTCATGTGTTATGATGACACTCGAATAAGATGATGAAGAGCTCTCATTGTTCACGTATTATGATTACACTCGATCTGTTTTTCTCTCATCTGTTTGTAGGGAACTCTCATCTCAATCTTTTTTCTCAATGTCCATTTGATCTAATATACGATCTTTCAATTTAATTTGATGCATTCGATGCTAGAGTTGAATGAGCCTGCTGATTCCAAGTTCATGATTTCGATTGTCACAAACCAACTGTATTATTGTCCTGCTTGTTTGTGATTTTCAGGAATCAGATTTTTTTTAACACCACTCTTTTCTCTTCAGTTCTTATGCATTTGAACATTAGTAAAAAGGTTTATGACTTGTGAAGTTATGTTGCTACAAGCAAATCATATTACAGGTGCTTTAACCAAAAGAATATATTACACACGCTATACATGTTACAGTTATGCTTTTTATTTATTTTTGTACTCAAAGATATATTGTACAATTGTACTGAACTTAGAAGATTTCGGAAGATAAAGCTAAACTTGAATGCTGAATACTAAAGAAAAATACAATAATATAGCCAGACCTAAACAATTTGGTTCTGCATTGGAGTAAAATTTGTTTTGGACCCAGCTCATCACTTCTCCATAGAGTCAAAGCAGGGTTAAAAACTAGTATGCAGGTCAGGACGAACAAGGTATTCATCAAGAATAAAGATGTTGTAATTAGGCAATATGCCGAGAAAATGATGATTCCATGTGATTCTTCTGATGTATGTTCCAAAATCAAGCTTTTTTAAACTAACATTCAGCCGGTCGCAAATCAGTTACCTGTTTCTGTGCTTCTTCCACTGAAGTTTGGTATCATAAATTGAAAAAAAAAACTTAATCTAACAGCGCTGTCTTGCTTGGTAATTAGGTACGAACACCTGAGACAGATTCGAGATGCGGGTGCACCAGAGGTTATCGGCCTCGTCAACTCCTCGGACATTGTCAAACTGATCACCATTGAGAGGTTGAGGTGACCAACAGCGACTAGTAGTCATCGTGAAGGGAACCAAGGACATGCAGCAGTTAGTGATGTACCTCCTGTTTGCAAAATCATGGACTTCCAGAAAGAGTGCCCGAAACCAAGGTACGTGTGGTATGTCTTTGGTGAATTTGTCGTCCTATCACTACTGAAGCTGACTGGCAATGCTTATGTTCGTTTGTAATTGTGTTAGACGATAGAATTGTGAACTGAATGTTCCTTGGTTTTCATTCTTGCACTAAGAAACCTGATTCCCTGAAAGTATCTCTCCCCCCTCGGGATTCGATCAATTATTGTAGCCATGTGACAATGCTTCTTGTAAATTTGCAGACCAATCTGTCTTTTAGCTTTCCTAGAAAAGAGAATAGCAGATTTCTTACTACACATTGATGCCCAATGAGTCAGTATACAATTTTATGATGGGAACATATTAGTATTTTTCGCATTTGTGGTGATAGTTTTAGAGTAGGTCTGTCCCATAGTCCTAGCACTACAATTAAACGTAACTTTTAGAAAAGGTTCAGTCAGTAGTCAGAGTTGTCTTGATAGTTTTACTGTTGAATCAGTAATGTGCACCACATTAGGCGAGGCGTGAGAAAAACTGAAACTTCCTTGAGAGATGTGCACCTCACAAGGATTCCTTCGGTGAATTGTTCTAGTTGCTTCTCCTGCAAATTTGAGCACCAACCCCTCTAGATTTCTTGATTGAAAAAGAGAATAGCAGATTTCTTACTACTATAAACATTGAGGATGCCCAATGATGAGTCGGTATACAAATTTTATCATGGCAACCTATGAAGTACAGCAGTATTTTTCGCGTCTCTGGTGATAGTTTTTTACACTATTAGTAGTCTCACTGTTGGTCACGAAACATAGTTTTTTCTTTCTTAGCAAAAGGGTTGCTCGCATCTCCATTATCACTGGTGGTTTTTTTCTTCTATCTATTCGAATCAGAAAATGAATTAGATTCAAAAACCACCATCCAACAAGAAAATCTATGCTAGATCCCTACAATCCTACATCCGTACAACTAGCGCGCCCATATGAAACTGATGCTCATTTACTTAGTGATATATTTTATTCTAAAATAAAAATCAGAGGCCAAAATGCAAGATAGAAGTTAATGGCATAAGTACATTATGTTGAATGAAATGTGTGTTAAATTACATGAAACTCATATTTGCTCAGATTACGTGTACGCAAACATTCTGGTTGGGCCAGTACATGAGTAGAAATACCTCATAAATATGTGAAGAAAATGAATCAGATTCAAAAACCATCATCCAAAATGCAAAAAAAATCTATGCTAGATCCCTACAATTAGCACTCCCATATGAAGTTGATGTTCATCTACTTAACAAGAAAAACCCCAATGACATTAAAAAACAGAGCACTTGAAGGAAAAATACATCTGATAAAACAAAGTAAACAGAATAGTACCTTAGAGAGCTCGTCGATGATATCCTCTTCGAAGTCGCTGCCCTTCCTGGGATCCACAGCCTCGTCGAAGTCTACCTCGTTCGCTTCATAGAACTCCTCCTTGATTTTGTTATAGAGCTCGCGCTTCATCCTTGCCTTCTCCTCGTCCAGATCTTCCCCAACCTTCTCCTGCACAGGCTCGCCGACGGGTACCGCGACGGCTGCGATGGCAACGGAAGGAGGCACAACAGTTGCTGCATCGCCAGCCGTCGACGCTACGGCGGACTCAGCATCAATCAGACCACCATTGAGAGGTTGAGGTGACCATCAGCGACTAGTAGTCGTCATGCGGGGAACCCAGGACATGCAGCTGTTAGTAATGGGACCTTTTAGGATGCGAACAAAGGTGGTCGACATCACCACCAGGAAGTCCCCCCTGTAGCGCAGACAAGGTGACCTCCCTCGCCTTTGGTCGATCACATTTACTTGGTTGATCCCTACCAATATTGTGTCGTATATCTTTGGTGATTTTGTCGTCCCATCACTACTGAAGCTGAGTTGAAATGCTTATAACAAGGTCACGTTTGTAATTGTGTTAGATCATAGAATTATGAACTGAATGTTCCATGGTTTCATTCTTGCCTCAAGAAACATGATTGCAGTTCAGTTGAAATGCTTAGAGAAGACCCCTGTTCGCATGTGTCAGAACAGGATTGTGAACTAACAGTTCCCTGGTTTGCTCTAAGAAGCCCATTTGTAGGTTTCGTAATATTGTGTATGATCTAGTTATGGATTAAGTTCATGACCATACGCTGATAAGGGTATGGAAAATCGGATCGTGTTTCTTCGAGAAGAATCATCTGTCTTAGAAAAGACCCATTTTCGTAATCATGTCAGATCATTTGATTGTGAACTATAGTTCATTGGTTTGTGTTAAGAAGCCCATTTGTTAAACAATGGCTGGTCTTAGCTAATGATAGTATCTTGGCTTTCATTTAGAAGCTTGTTTGTTAAAGAACAATCAATCTTAGCTACAGGACCTACCAGTCGTTGTATTGACAGTATTTTTTAAAAAACACTAATAACTCTTCCGTTTGTACAAAAACAACATCTCGTATGTTGTGAGCTATGGACTTAATGATTCTCATATCAGTAGGATATGCACAAGATGTTGCAAATGCTCAGAATTAAACTTCCCGAATTCTGCCATATTAAGGCACTTGGTTGTGTAACCAAGAGCCCACTTGTGGTTCCAGTAATATTTTATTGTTATGTAGGATGGTTTCGACTTACTATTGTGTGCAGATTAGCACCATGTAATCATGTCAAACCATTGGATTGTTAACTAAAATTTCCCTGCACTACTAGGGAAAAGCCTAGCAGTAGTGCGGCGCTACAGCTAAAGGTTAGCGGTAGCGTGTGCTGACACGCGCTACTGCTATATGTACTTAGTAGTAGCGCATGTTGGAACCGGCGCTACTAGTAATTACTAGTAGCGCGTCTCAGAGCCGCGCTACTACTATTCAGTATTCTATTTTTTATTTTATGTCATTATTCATACACCTTTATACAAGTTTTCATACAATAGCAATTTAGAGATTGTTTTTACATCATGATGAGTTATTAGGATCACTTAGGATCCATCCACTTGAAACTAATCTGCGGTTCTTTCACCCAATGATATAATAACTCATCATCATGATCATCATCATATTAATATAAAAACTCTTACATCATATCATCACCACCAACGCTGGCTAATAATCATCATAGTCATTACCACTATTTAATCATCATAGTCATAGTGTAGCTATCTAATCACCACCAACACTAGCTAGCTAATAATAATCATCATAGTCATTACCACCAACACTAGCTATTTAATCATCATAGTCATAGTGTAGCACATCATCTTCAAACTTATTATAGGTAGCTAATCATTCCTACTGCTCTCTCTTAGGTAAAATAGCATAGAACGTGTGTAGCACTCCTGCTTCATCATATTGCAGCATGCAGATGAACCTGTCTCCTAATCTTGGACTGCGCTTCTGATTGCTGCCCCTAATACTTCTCTGCGATCATTCATGATTCTGCTCCAGTCTTTCACTATTAAGCATTCCTCAGTTTTAGAAATCCTGAATGCACTCATGTGCAATGTAGAATGTCTTGCTCGTAAGCTAATCATTATCATGCGACATTTAGTCTCGATCAAATGAGGCATAACTATCATCGGGAGTCCCTGTTGAAGAACATCGTACAGTAACATACTTAGCAATGAAGTTTAGCTTAAAAAATAATGTATGCAAAAGATGCATTGAGGACAAATAGTAAAAATCTTAACATGTTTCCTAAATAGATGTCACCGTAGTTCAATACGAACACTATTGGTCGCATGTTTTGAGTACTGAGATTTTTAAGTCCAGGAAAATAATTAGTCTTGACACCATCAAGATCCTGAAGCCATGAAACATAATGACTTATGCCCTCGCAGTTTAGTTCATCCCCGGGACAATGGACGGTCATGTCTAACAAGCGACAAACATGTTTGCTTGAATGGAAATAAGCTGTCAATAGAAATTAGTTGTCAACTATTTTTGAATAAACAATATCGAAGACATAAATATGGTTGAGAAAATCACATAATGGTAGAACTGGAGGCGTCTGCACATCGACCCAGATGTCTCTATTACCTTCAATATCATCTTCCGGACGAATATCAAAGGTGATAACCATATCAGGATCAAATGCATAAGTCTTGCATAGTGCTTGCCAAGTTTTGCATTCAAAATAGGTGTATGTGTCTGTATTGTATAATTTTGCGTCGAAAGTATAACCATGCTCGGTCTTTAAGTAAATTCTATTTACCTCCATAGTTTTCATAGGACTGAAACCTATCTTATCCAAGACAAAAACTCTTGCATGGCAGGGGATATGCTAGTAGAATAGTAAAAAAAATATTAGTTGAAGCAAATGAAGCAGAAATCATGCTTAATTATGAAAAAAGACTTGTTGTTGTGACTTACTATATCCACTAACATGTTCTCGTCCAGCTTGATGCTGAAGCGCCAATAATCAACTAGGAAGATTCTGTCGCACAGGCCGCGCTCGTCGTCACAGTATTCGCAAATACCAAAATCCTTTTCGTCGTCATACATTTCCTATGTTCATAATTGAAACATTAATTGAAAATCGATCGAAGGCAACTATCAGGAAACTCAACACACAAATTTGGGGCACTCAATAGTTCCTACATATTTTAGCACAAGTTATGCTTAGATTCACGAAAAAATCCGGCATGACCTTTGGTAAAATAGCACATACCGAGCGCCTGAAATTTGCCGGAACGGAAATGAATTAACACTCCGGCAAAACATAGGCCACTCGGATTTTCCCAGCGATACAAAGATGTTCATACACATACAATGATGCTTAAACTTGTCCGGTAAGGCCTTCCGTACCCGTTTTTTTGTCCTACAGCCCGAGCAGATGCACAAGACCTCGTCCAATGTTGTGTAGGATGAAAGATTTTCGCCAATCAAAGCCATATGCCACCTACCGCCCTACAAAAAATCCCCATTACTTGGCCTTTTGCGGTCTGGGGGCTTGACATGGTCGGACCCCCTTAAAGGGGGAAGCCATAAGAAAAAATACCTGCTGGTCATGGTGGATAAATTCACTAAGTGGATAGAGGCTAAACCAGTTAAAACGGTCGAAGCCGGACCAGTGATAGATTTCATATCTGGTGTCGTACACCGTTATGGTGTCCCACACAGCATCATTACCGATAACGCTCTAACTTCACAGCCGACGAGGTAAAAACTTGGTGTGTGTTAATCTGGGCATCAAGCTCGATTATGCCTCCGTCTTTGAACCTCAAACAAAACGGTCAAGTCGAACGGGCTAATGGCTTGATAAGGAGTGGCATTAAACCCATACTAGTGTGATCCTTAAAGGAGTCAGATAAACACTGGGTTGAGGAGCTCGACTCCGTACTCTGGGGGCTGCGGACCACGCCCAACCGCATGATCGGATACACACCATTTTTAATGGTGTACGGCGCAGAGGTCATCTTGCCCGTTGATATTATTCACGACTCACCTCGAGTACGCATGTACGAAGAGAGAGAGGCCGAGCTCGATCGTCAAGATGACTTAGACGGCCTGGAGGAGCAGCGCGATGTCGCAAAAGCTCATTCAACATTCTACCAACAACAAGCTTGAAGATACCAATGCAGAGAATTGCGGGCCAAGACTTATAATGTCGGTGAACTCGTTCTACGCCTACCAGAGAAAAAAAGGAAAAGCTCAAACCCAAATGGGAGGGTCCCTTCATTATAGATGAAGTTCTCACTTGAGGACCCTATCGCCATCGTAATACATCGGACAATCGCCTAGAGCCAAACCCATGGAACGCTGCCAGACTCTGAAGATTCTACGCCTATGTCCGGAATCATTGTTCGTTACCTTTTTCCTCTTTTCTCTCTTTCTTCTTTTCGTTTTTATACGACTTCTAGCCCGTGTTCGGATAAACCGCACACTTAAGGGGTATACATCCTTAAATGTACATCCCCTAATACCTGGGGGCTTCTAGTCACAGAAGCTTATTATTATTTTTTGAGCATCAAGCTCACCGTATATGTGTCGTCTTCTCATATATGTCTTTTCTTCGTCATTATACGCACCTTTATGACTTAAGTTTTTGCCAAGCTGGGTTGTCTGGCTCCTGTGCTTATGCCCTACGTTGCCGCTTGTTTGGCTA
The DNA here is from genome assembly GCF_003073215.2 of Triticum urartu. Lineage (NCBI taxonomy): Eukaryota > Viridiplantae > Streptophyta > Magnoliopsida > Poales > Poaceae > Triticum > Triticum urartu. The sequence continues at coordinate 656,125,092 of NC_053026.1, forward strand.
GGGCATAAAGGGAGAACCTCTGCGATTGTTACAGCCGGGTTATCCGAGCGTGCACCTCAGACGTGTGAAGCCGAAAGTTAGCGTTCTTAAGGGAATAATAGGTCGGCGGACAAAAGATGAACTGCCCTCATTGCGATACAAGCCCCCAAAATACAATGTGTAGTGTGATTTTTAGCATCACAGCTCATGCTGGCCCAGGGAGAGGAACCCTTAACGGAATTATTCTCTCTGGAAGATGTTTCTTACGATCAAATGTAATATAACATAACTCCCCGAATACAACTTGTCTATTCAAGCAACTATGACCGGACTGCCCGGTTTCCAAACATACTTCGGGGTTTACCGTCGGTACAGTATTCAGAAACACTCCAAACTTTGGATTTTGGAGGTTAAAGCGGAAGGTCTACCATGACAATCGTTTTATAAATCGGCTGGAGTTACGTTTGTCGATAGAAGTACATTACTACTTGGACTCGAAAACTTCCTCTTCCTTTAGACCATCTAATAAGTTTTCTAGCTTACAATCCTGTTGCGAAAACTTGGCAGCTATCCTTACTTGGTCATATACTAAGCTAACAGGAATTTCCTGTCCATCTGGTCCCCGAGGCCTGACCCGGGCCATATGATTTGGATCAAGTCCGGTGTACCGTGTTTTCACCGTGGCCCAGGCCTCTCGTGCGCCTTCTCGGCATGCGGATATCTTCCATAGTTCAGGCGAAGAGCTCCCTTGAATAAATTCACGTGTTCCTCCATACTTCTTGGAGGAGACTCGGTCGGCCATAAAGCTTTAGCAATGTTCCTCATTGCCTTCCATGCTCGCTCATATACTTTGGGCAACTCTTGTAGCAGATCACCTTGAAATCCGGACACCTCTCCTTCGGGCTGCCCAGTCAACACCTATGGAAATAAAGTTGTTCAAACTTCCCATTAGGGGACTATATGGAAGTGAGGTTAAAAAGCATACCGAATATGCCTCCTTTCAGCTTTCTTTTCTCTTTCAAGGCATCCGTCAGTTGGGCTCATATGTCCTTCAGCTCCTCTGCCTGCTTGATGTTGGCATCTTGCAGCTTGTTCTTCTCATCCCTGGTCCGCGTTAGTATACGCTGACCAGCGGCCTCTTGCCTTTCGGCATGTTGTTTATCCGCTTGCGCGGCCTTCAGTCTCTCTTCCAGCTGATTAGGCGATCCTTCCGTCGTGAATACATTAGTGTTTCTTTCAAAAAAACATGGCTGGCACATGATTATATTTTCCGGACAGTAGCGGACATTACCAGTCGGTGCCTCCTTGGACTTCGCCAGTTCGGCAGTGACAATTGTTAGCTGGGTCCGGCATTTTTCCAGCTCCTGAGATAGCATGTTGTTCTTCTGCGTGAGTACCTGATTATGCAACGATCCTTAATCAGTTGCGTCAACTCCTTTAAGTCTCGGGGGCTACTGACACATGATCTTAGCCACATATCCTTTGAAAGTTGGTGAGTGGCTCCAGCGAGCCCATCCCGAGCAGCTCAGATATAGGCATCCGCTGAGCTGAAGGCATTAAATGCCTCTTCGGTGAAAGTTGGGTCGCGCATAGCTGCCCTCCGGTGCCGATGGTTCATCACACTCTCCACTTCGGAGTTGGTAATGGATACATCATCCGAATCCACAGGGAGAGGACAACCTGGCATTTCACCGGTATCAACCCTAGCCCTTGGAACAGGGGTGATGCATGACCAGCAAGGCCTCCGGATACAGTCCGGCGTATGCTTTTCCTAAAAAATGTGGCACAACAGAAAACGTCACAATTCGGTATATCTGCCAAGGGCATATTAAGAACCATACCTTTTTGATGAAGGTTGGGGATCAGCAGTATCGCCGTCCGCCTTTCTTTTTGAAGATCCGCCCTGCACAGGCGTCGCCTTCTTAAGGGACGTTTCTGATGCGGCGTGGCAAGACGAGCGCCTCCCCTTTGGACCACGAGACAGTGCGGTGGGTGAGGCGCGATGAGAAAACTCTTTTGGAGGAGACGTCCCCTGGGTACTTACGTGGGAGGAGGGGAGAAGGCCGGGATAACCGGCTATGATGGCCACTTTTGTCCCGTCGTAGCTCGCCTAATAAAAGACCCCCTCCTTGAGCTCTATGAATATATGCGGATCCTCTTCAAATCCAGGATCCAGGTCCCGAACATGGTCCTCTGGCTACGGGAGAGGGCTATAGATCCCCGCGACAAGCTTCCCCCATTCCTGTTAAACATAGTCGAATTAAGTTCAATTAGGTGCGACTCAGGAAGAGGATTGAGTAAGGTTATGAAGCGAAAGCTCACCCAGCTAGGGGGTTGTACATGGCAAGGCCCTCTCGGCACTTAAGGCGAGTAAAATCTTCTTTCTCCCCTTTATAAAGATCAGCCAACATGGCGGCAAAGTTGTCCAGACCCTTGCGCCCGCAGTGTGATGCATCATCTTCCCCATTGTAATGCCACATGGGGAGTCCTCTGGATTGGAGTGGCTGAACGCCTCGCGTTATTGAAATCGACATTACCTCAATTATGGATAGTCCAGATTGGGCGAGTATCTTTGCTCATTAGCTTCTTAATCTCCGCACTGTCCTCCTCTTCGATGCTCTGGGGACGCCAGCTGTGGCATTTCTTTAACGGAGCATTGCAAAACTCGGGTAGGCCCCGTCGGATTGGGTCTGGGAGACCTACATCTTCAATATAAAATCACTCTGAGGGTGTAACACCCCGGTGTAATCATGCTACAGTAACCCCTGGGATTAAGCTAATCATTTTTTCTAAACAAGTGTTTGGTCATCATTGTCCTCTATCTCTTTCATTATTCCAGTTTCTGATTCAAAATCAAATCCTAAGTGATTTTCAAAAATGCTAAACATGAAAACTAAAATGTTCATCATGTGTAAAATATTCTCCTGGTAATATTGGTGGTGATCTAACATTTTTAAAAAATGCCTATGTGGCCTAAAATAGATAAAACAGAAAAGCTTTAAAAAAAGAAAAAAGAGATAAAAGGGAGAGGAAAGAGAAACCCCCCTCCCTGGGCCGAACCCAACTGGGCCGGCCCACCTACCCACCCGAGCCAGCCCAGTTGTCCCTCGCACCGGTCTCCGCCCCACCCCCGCCCTGTTCCTCGGTCTCCGACCGCAACAGGGGCTCGTCGCCACCCGACCACCTCGCCGGCGACGATAGGGGATAAGGCCGCCCCGACGCCTCGGCCTCCACCCATCTCTCCCACTTGCTCCATCTCTCTCTCTGCCTCTCCCTCTCCCCACCAGTTCCCCGCTCGCTTCCTCTCCCTCGGTTCTCCATCCACGCCCGAGCACGGTCGCCGCCATCCTCCGTCGTTGTCGCGGCCACCGGCCACCCCGCGCCTCGCCAGCACGTCCACGAGACGCGCCGTCCTCGGCTACAGCCTCTGCACCAATCGGAGCGAGAAGGGAGCCACCACCGCGATCCCGACAACCCCTTCTTCCTCCTGCGGCTGTCTTCGTCTCCGGCGCCGATTCGCCGCCGTTGGTCCTCCCCGAGCCCGCTAACGCACACCTATAGGCTCACGGTGAGCAGCCGCATCGCCTCCCCCTCTCTCCAGCCTCTTCCCGTAGCTGCAGCCGCCGCTTTTGCCACGCCCGAACACCTCGCCGCCGATGAGCTCGTGGTCGTCGCCATAGCCGCTGTCACGCTCGCCTGAGCACAGCATCGTGCTCCTGGTGCCCCCAGGAGCACAATGAACACGCGCACGCGCTCCGCCGAGCTCCGTAGCGCCGTTTCCGTCGAGGTCCCGTACGCGCCGCTGCCGTAGCTCGTCGCCGGCCTCGTTTCCGGCCACCTGCGACCAAATAACCACCATGGTTCGACGCAGCTAGCTCCGCTCGTTCGAACGCGCCCTCTCGTGCGTGAAACGGCCGCCTGTAGACGAAACCCGACGCCGTCCCATGCCTCCGCCGTGTCTGAAGGTCGCCGGTGTTGAGCCGCCGCCCGCCGCTGACGTGGCTAGGTGGGCCCCACCCCTGGGTCACTGCCCGTGGCCCCCTGGCCCCAGTTGACCACGTTGACCATGGTCAACTGTGCTGCCTGAGCACGCAGAGTCATTGGCATGTGGGCCCCTTTGTTAATTAGGCTAATTAAACGTTTTTATAAATAAAAATAATTAGTTAAACTAAATAGTCATTGACTAATGGGGCCCACACCTCTAACTAGTACTGTTAGTCATTTTAATCCACTGTTAGTGCCACAGTCGCTGAGATGTGGGACCCACTAGTCAGTTTGACCTGGTCAGCCGTCCTGTTGACTGCTGACGTCACGCTGATGACATGCTGACATCTTTTTCTCTTTTCTGTTAATTTAATAATTCCATAATATTGCTTTAATCTTTGAAAAATCATAGAAAATAATCCGTAACTCCGATGAAAATGTTTTCTACATGAAAGTTGCTCAGAAAAATCCAACGAATTCGAATACGCAGTCAGTTCATTTGTCACATGCCCCTAGCATGCTGAACATGGAACTTTCCCCCTCTTTTCCTCTGTCCGGAATCCAACTAACGTTGGGAATTCATCCTCGGATGTTTATCCCCTCCGTCTGCAACGTGTAGTACTACGTTAGGGGAACCCTAGCTCTGCCTATCATCATGTTATGCCTTGTGATGCATTGTTTGATCTGTATTTACTGCTTCTTCCCCCTCTTCTCTCTGGTAGACCCCGAGACCGATGCCGCCCTTGTGATCGACTACATTGACGACGACCCCTCCTTGCCAGAGCAACCAGGCAAGCAAACCCTCCTTGAGCATTCCGATATCGCCCATTTATTTCCCTCTCAGGCTTGCATTAGAACTGCTACTGCTTTCTGTATGATCCTACTCTGATGCATAGCCTGTTGTTGTTACCTGCTTTCATACCTTACCTGCTTATCCTAAACTACTTAGTATAGGTTGGTTAGTGATCCATCAGTGACCCCCCACCTTGTCCCAGTTGCCCCGCTTTATGTTTGATGACTCGATCAATGTGATCGACGTCCAGGCCCCGACACCGCACATCCCCCCCCCCCCTTAGTTGTACGACTCTGTAGAGTAACCATCGAGTGCTGCATGCTCCTAATCCACTACGGTTTGGATATTTGATCCGAGGGGCCTCTGGCCTGATAGCACTAACCATCATGTGGGCATAGTATGGGCGTTCTGCGTCCTATACATCAGCCGAAGCTTAATATACGCCAGCGACTAAGTAGCGCGCGCCGGGTTGGACTGCGTAAGCTCCTGCCTTGTTGAAGGAGGTAGCTAGGTCTGCTCACCGGCCGCGTACACAACGTGCAAGAGTTCCCGGGGAGAAGGCCCATGACCCCTGGGGGCATAGGCTTAGTCCGGCATGCTGACCTCTCTATTAAGCCTAGGTCGGGTTCCGGCGTATTGTTTGGCCGAGGCCGAGCATGACCTAGGAAAGTGTGTCCGGCCAGAGTTAATCGAGCGTGATGGGTAAGTTGGTCCACCCCTGCAGGGAAGAAAACATCTATATCGATAGCCTATCCTACGGTAACGGACACTTGGAGTTGTATCCCGATCGATACAACTAGAACTGGATACTTGTGTTGAGAACTGGATGGTGATGAGAATTGGATTGTGATGACACTTGGATGGTATGGCTCTGGGATTGCTTTCTCGTTGGGAGTCGAGAAAGGATCTCTGGCCGAGGTTGATAACACTACTACTTTACATTATGGTGATCTGTACTCTTCTATATGCTGCAAGATGCTTGAAGATGCTTGAAGACGCTAGTCTTCTATAGGCTAGGCTTTCCATTTCTCTTCTGGCATTCTGCAGTTTAGTCCATAGATACAACCCATTTCCTTTGATACAGATGCATACTTAGTTTAGATCTGATGTATGTCTTGCAAGTACTTTGGATGAGTACTCACGGTTACTTTGCTACTTCTTTTTTCCCCATACCCGATTATTGCGACCAGATGACGGATCCCAGGAGCCAGACGATGCCACTGATGACTACTACTACCCGGAGGATGCCTACTACTACGTGAAGACCGCAGACGACTAGGAGTAGTTAGGAGGCTCCCAGGCAGGAGGCCTTGCCTTTTCGATCGTTGTTGCTTTTGTGCTAGCCTTCTTAAGGCAAACTTGTCTAACTTATGTCTGTACTCAGATATTGTTGTTTCCGCTGACTCTTGTGTATTCGAGCTTATGTATTCGAGCCCTCGAGGCCCCTGGCTTGTAATATAAAGCTTGTATTATTTTAATTTGTGTCTAGAGTGTTGTGATATCTTCCCGTGAGTCCTTGATTTTGATCGTACACATTTGTGTGTATGATTAGTGTATGATTGAATCGAGGGCGTCACAAGTTGGTATCAGAGCCGACTGCCTGTAGGTAGCCCCCTTCCCAACTCCTTGGCCGAAGTTGAGTCTAGTCACTGAAAAACTTTTACTAACATTGGCTGTGTGTGTTACGAGCCCACGTCGCCATATGGGTGGTATTAGGATCTTTTATTCCTCGTCTATACTCTGGGACTCCGATCTCTCTACTATTTAGGTTAAAATGGTTTTACTAACTCTAACATTAGGATCTCGCGACCACATTCACCCCAAAGCTGGATAAGCCATAGTTTTTCTTTAGATTAGTATTCTTGTTAGTACGCACACTGTCGTGATAACAACGAAGTGGTATCCATCGTACCTTTTTCATTATGCATGTTTCATCATGAATGATCCTTGTTTTACAAATGCTCAATGCTGAACTACCCCCTGTTACATGTTAGCAGGATGGTTACACCCGCTGGTCATGGCCGTGGTGCCAACGATCCACCACTGCCCCAATTCTTTGCTGGAATGATGCAACAATTTGAGCTGAACCGCCAGTTCATGGAAGGAATGATGGTCCGTTTCCTTGTCCAAACATGAATCAACAGCCAACCCCAGCAATTCTGCAGGACTTCATTCGTCTCAACCCAACTATTTACCGTAGCTCAACTCAACCCCTTGATGCTGATGACTGGCTCTGCGACATCACATATGAAATGGAGTCTGCTAGTGTGGCCCATGCTAGCTATGTCACCTTTGCATCTTTCTTTTTGAAGGGTCCCACTGCTAAATGGTGGGACAGCCACAGGCGTACCCTGCCTGCTGGAACAGTCATCACTTGGCCGGATTTCCAAGCTGCTTTCCGTGCCCGCTTCATTCCTCAAGGAATCATGGAAAAGAAGAAGCGTGAGTTCCGCAACCTCACCCAAGGCAACAATACTGTAGATGCTTATCAGCGGGAATTTCTAGACTTGTCTTGTTATGTTGAAGAAGACATTGCAACTGATGCTCGTAGGCAAGAAAAGTTCCGTGATGGACTTCACCCTAATATTAAGCTAGCACTGCTCGCTCATGACTTTGCCGACTTCGCCACCTTGGTGAACAAGGCTATTCAGGTCGAGACTGGTCTTCAGGAACACCAGGGATCCCTTAGGCGCAGCCGTGACGTTGGCTCATCTTCGGGCCCGTCAGCGCAGAAGCATCGGATATGGATTCCCCACAACATGTATCGTCCAGCTGCACCTGCACCAAGACAGACCTACGCCGCACCTCGTCTGCCTCCTCCACCACAGAGGCAGCCCCTTCGGGCTATACCACCCCAAGCTTCTGCTCCCAATCCCAATGATGGTCTATGCTTCAAGTGTGGCCTTCTAGGTCACCGTTCCAGGAAATGCCCTCAAAATCAGAATCAGCTGGCTTTGCCTTCAAATGACCGTAACAATCAGCCCCATAACAACTATGCAAGACCTTATGGTCGTGGTCAGGCTAATCATGTTGATCTGAATGAAGCTCAAGACCAGCCTGCCACTATGATGGGTACTCTTCTCGTTAATTCAGTACCAGCTTCTCTTTTATTCGATTCAGGAGCATCGCATTCATTCATGTCAGAAAATTTTGCATATGCACACGACATTTAATGCGAGCCCATGAACACTCCGATAGTGGTATGTACTGTTGGAAATATGCCCTAGAGGCAATAATAAAATGGTTGTTATTATATTTCTTTGTTCATGATAATTGTCTATTGTTCATGCTATAATTGTGTTATCCGGAAATCGTAATACATGTGTGAATACATAGACCACAACACGTCCCTAGTGAGCCTCTAGTTGACTAGCTCGTTGATCAAAAGATAGTCATGGCTTCCTGACTATGGACATTGGATGTCATTGATAACGGGATCACATCATTAGGAGAATGATGTGATGGACAAGACCCAATCCTAAGCATAGCTCAAAGATCGTGTAGTTCGTTTGTTGTAGCTTTTCCGAATGTCAAGTATCATTTCCTTATACCATGAGATTGTGCAACTCCCGGATACCGTATGAGTGCTTTGGGTGTGCCAAACGTCACAACGTAACTGGGTGACTATAAAGGTACACTACAGGTATCTCCGAAAGTGTCTGTTGGGTTGGCATGAATCGAGACTGAGATTTGTCACTCCGTATGACAGAGAGGTATCTCTGGGCCCACTCGGTAATGCATCATCATAATGAGCTCAATGTGACCAAGTGGTTGATCACGGGATCATGCATTACGGTACGAGTAAAGTGACTTGCCGGTAACGAGATTGAACAAGGTATTGGGATACCGACGATCGAGTCTCGGGCGAGTAACGAACATATTGACAAAGGGAATTGTATACGGATTGATTAAATCCTTGACATCGTGGTTAATCCGATGAGATCATCGAGGAGCATGTGGGAGCCAACATGGGTATCCAGATCCCGCTGTTGGTTATTGACCAGAGAGTCGTCTCGGTCATGTCTGCGTGTCTCCCAAACCCGTAGGGTCTACACACTTAAGGTTCGGTGACGCTAGGGTTGTTGAGATATTAGTATACCGTAACCCGAAAGTTGTACGGAGTCCCGGATGAGATCCCGGACGTCACGAGGAGTTCTGGAATGGTCCGGAGGTGAAGATTTATATATAGGAAGTCAAGTTTCGGGCATCGGGAAAGTTTCGGGGGTAATCGGTATTGTACCGGGACCACCGGAAGGGTCCCGGGGGTCCACCGGGTGGGGCCACCTATCCCGAAGGGCCCCATGGGCTGAAGTGGGAGGGGAACCAGCCCCTAGTGGGCTTGTGCGCCCCCCTTGGGCCTCCCCTGCGCCTAGGGTTGGAAACCCTAGGGGTGGGGGGGCGCCCCACTTGGCTTGGGGGGCAAGCCACCCCTTGGCCGCCGCCCCCCCCCCTTGGAGATTGGATCTCCTAGGGCCGGCGCCCCCCTAGGGGTCCTATAAATAGTGGGGGGGAGGGAGGGGAGCCGCACCCTAGCGCCTGGCCTCTCCCTCTCCCTCCCGTGACACCTCTCCTTCTCCCTGTGCTTGGCGAAGCCCTGCCGAGATCACCATTGCTTCCACCACCAGGCCGTCGTGCTGCTGGATCTTCATCAACCTATCATTCCCCCTTGCTGGATCAAGTTGGAGGAGACGTCTTCCGAACTGTACGTGTGTTGAACGAGGAGGTGCCATCCGTTCGGCGCTAGGTCATCGGTGATTTGGATCACGACGAGTACGACTCCATCAACCCCGTTCTCTTGAACGCTTCCGCGCGCGATCTACAAGGGTATGTAGATGCACTCCTTTCTCACTCGTTGCTAGATGACTCCATAGATTGATCTTGGTGATGCGTAGAAAATTTTAAAATTCTGCTACGTTCCCCAAAAGTGGCATCATGAGCTAGGTCTATGCATAGTTTCTATGCACGAGTAGAACACAAAGCAGTTGTGGGCGTCGATATTGTCAATTTTCTTGCCGTTACTAGTCTTATCTTGATTCGGCGGCATCGTGGGATGAAGCGGGCCGGACCGACCTTACACGTACGCTTACGTGAGACTGGTTCCACCGATTGACATGCACTAGTTGCATAAGGTGGTTGGCGGGTGTCTGTCTCCCCCACTTTAGTCGGATCGGATTCGATGAAAAGGGTCCTTATGAAGGGTAAATAGAAATTGGCATATCACGTTGTGGTTTTGGTGTAGGTAAAAAACGTTCTTGCTAGAAACCTATAGCAGCCACGTAAAAACTTGCAACAACAATTAGAGGACGTCTAACTTGTTTTTGCAGCATGTGCCATGTGATGTGATATGGCAAAAAGGATGTGATGAATGATATATGTGATGTATGAGGTTGATCATGTTCTTGTAATAGGAATCACGACTTGCATGTCGATGAGTATGACAACCGGCAGGAGCTATAGGAGTTGTCTTCATTTATTTTTGACCTGCGTGTCAACATAAACGTCATGTAATTACTTTACTTTATTGCTAAAGCGTTAGCCATAGTAGTAGAAATAATAGATGACGAGACAACTTCAAGAAGACACGATGATGGAGATCATGGTGTCATGCCGGTGACAACGATGATCATGGAGCCCCGAAGATGGAGATCAAAAGGAGCAAATGATATTGGCCATATCATGTCACTATTTGTTTGCATGTGATGTTTATCATGTTTTACATCTTATTTGCTTAGAACAACGGTAGCTTAAATAAGATGATCCCTCGTAATAATTTCAAGAAAAGTGTTCCCCCTAACTGTGCACCATTGCAAAGGTTCGTTGTTTCGAAGCACCACGTGATGATCGGGTGTGATAGATTGTAACGTTCGAATACAATGGGTGTAAGCCAGATTTACACAAGCAATACACTTAGGTTGACTTGACAAGCCTAGCATGTACAGACATGGCCTCGGAACAAGGAAGACCGAAAGGTCGAGCATGAGTCGTATAGATGATACGATCAACATGAAGATGTTCACCGATGTTGGCTAGTCCGTCTCACGTGATGATCGGACACGGCCTAGTTGACTCGGATCATGTTTCACTTAGATGACTAGAGGGATGTCTATCTGAGTGGGAGTTCATTGAATAATTTGATTAGATGAACTTAATTATCATGAACTTAGTCTAAAATCTTTACACTATGTCTTGTAGATCAAATGGCCCACGCTAATGTTGCCCTCAACTTCAATGCGTTCCTAGAGAAAACCAAGCTGAAAGATGATGGCAGCAACTATACGGACTGGGTCCGGAACCTGAGGATCATCCTCATAGCTTCCAAGAAATATTATGACCTAGAAGCACCGCTAGGTGACGCACCCATCCCAGAGAACCAAGACGTTATGGACGCTTGGCAGTCACGTGCTGATGATTACTCCCTCATTCAGTGCAGCATGCTTTACAGCTTAGAACCGGGACTCCAAAAGCATTTTGAGAGACACGGAGCATATGAGATGTTCGAAGAGCTGAAAATGGTTTTCCAAGCTCAGGCCCGGGTCGAGAGATATGAAGTCTCCGACAAGTTCTTCAGCTGTAAGATGGAGGAAAATAGTTCTGTCAGTGAGCACATACTCAAAATGTCTGGGTTGCATAACCGCTTGACTCAGCTGGGAGTTAATCTCCCGGATGACGCGGTCATTGACAGAATCCTTCAGTCGCTTCCACCGAGCTACAAGAGCTTTGTGATGAACTTTAATATGCAGGGGACGGAAAAGACCATTCCTGAGGTATATTCAATGCTAAAATCAGCAGAGGTGGGAATCAAAAAGGAACATCATGTGTTGATGGTGAATAAAACCACTAAGTTCAAGAAAGGCAAGGGTAAGAAGAACTTCAAGAAGGACGGCATGGGAGTTGCCGCGCCCGGTAAGCAAGCTGCCGGGAAGAAGCCAAAGAATGGACCCAAGCCCAAGACTGAGTGTTTTTATTGCAAGGGAAGTGGTCACTGGAAGCGGAACTGCCCCAAATACTTAGCGGACAAGAAGGCCGGCAACACTAAAGGTATATGTGATATACATGTAATTGATGTGTACCTTACCATTACTCGTAGTAGCTCTTGGGTATTTGATACCGGTGCGGTTGCTCACATTTGTAACTCAAAGTAGGAGCTGCAGAATAAGCGGAGACTGGCGAAGGACGAGGTGATGATGCGCGTCGGGAATGGTTCCAAGGTTGATGTGATCGCCGTCGGCACGCTGCCTCTACATTTACCTACGGGATTAGTTTTAAACCTCAATAATTGTTATTTAGTGCCAGCTTTGAGCATGAACATTGTATCAGGATCTCGTTTAATTCGAGATGGCTACTCATTTAAATCTGAGAATAATGGTTGTTCTATTTATATGAGAGATATGTTTTATGGTCATGCTCCGCTGGTGAATGGTTTATTCTTAATGAATCTCGAGCGTAATGTTACACATATTCATAGTGTGAATACCAAAAGATGTAAGGTTGATAATGATAGTCCCACATACTTGTGGCATTGCCGCCTTGGTCACATAGGTGTCAAACGCATGAAGAAGCTCCATGCCAATGGACTTTTGGAGTCTCTTGATTACGAATCATTTGACACGTGCGGACCATGCCTCATGGGTAAAATGACCAAGACTCCATTCTCAGGAACAATGGACCGAGCAACCAACTTATTGGAAATCATACATACTGATGGGTGCGGTCCAATGAGTGTTGAGGCTCACGGTGGCTATCGTTATGTTCTCACCCTCACTGATGACTTGAGTAGATATGGGTATGTCTAATGAAACACAAGTCTGAGACCTTTGAAAAGTTCAAGGAATTTCAGAGTGAGGTTGAGAATCAACGTGACAGGAAAATCAAGTTCTTCGATCAGATCGTGGGGGAGAATACTTGAGTCACGAATTTGGCACACACTTAAGAAAATGTGGAATAGTTTCACAACTCACGCCGCCTGGAACACCTCAGCGTAATGGTGTGTCCGAACGTCGTAATCGCACTCTATTGGATATGGTGCGATCTATGATGTCCCTTACCGATTTACCGCTGTCATTTTGGGGCTATGCTATAACACCCTCGATGCGACTATATCTCCCACGTGTTGAGGCACGACTTAGAGGCATAATCGCATTGAAGGCATATGTCGCAAGTTAGGCAATCTTCACAACATCCCATGTAATATAAATCATAAAGGGGAGATAACATAGTTGGCTTACACTCGCCACGTCAATCAAGTACATAAATAACATTACATCATCCAAACACTCATGGCCTGACTACAGCGCCAAAATAAAAGATAACCCAACAAGTGACACGGTCCCGATCACCCCCAACTTGGCACCACTACTGATCATCAGGAAAGGAAACATAGTAACATTGAGAGTCTTCGTCGAACTCCCACTTGAGCTCAAACGCGTCTCCTGGAGCAGAATCAACAGGCCCTGCATCTGGTGTAATAGTAAACTGTGAGCCACAGGGACTCAGCAATCTCGCACCCTCACGATCAAGACTATTTAAGCTTATAGGTATGGCAAGGTAAACATAAGTGGAGCTGCAGCAAGCGACTAGCAAATATGGTGGCTAACTTATTCGCAAAAGAGAGCGAGAAGAGGAGGCAAAGCGCGAGCGAGAATCTAGAGAACAACCTACGCAAACATTACTCCAACACCGTGTCCGTTTCCCGGACTCCGCCGAGAAGAGGCCATCACGGTAACACACTCAGTTGATTCATTTTAATTAATTAAGGTTCAGGTTATCTACAACCAGATATTAACAATTCCCATCTGCCCATAACCGCGGGCATGGCTTTCGAAAGTTCAAATCCCAGCAGGGGAGTCCCAACTTAGCCCATGACAAGCTCTCACGGTCAACGAAGGAATAGACCTCCTCCCAAGACGTTCCGATCAGACTCGGTATGTCGGTTCTTCAAGACATTTCGACGGGTTAAAACAAGACCAACAACACCGCCCGAATGTGCCGACAAATCCTGATAGGAGCTGCACATATCTCTTTCTCAGGGCACACTCAGATTGTCTAAACTTCCGGTAGTCCAGCCCAGAGTTGCCCCTGGTAGCCACCGGCGGCTGACAGTTTGGACCAACACTCAGACGAGCACTGGCCCGGGGGGGTTAAAACAATGATGACCCTTGAGTCTGGAGAACCCAAGGGAAAGAAAAGGCTAGGTGGCAAATGGTAAAACCAAGGTTGGGCATTTCTAGCAAAGCTTTAATCAAGGCGAACTATCAAGGGGTTCCCATTATAACCCAACCGCGTAAGGAACACAAAAATCCGGGAACATAACACCGATATGACGGAAACTAGGGCGGCAAGAGTGGAACAAAACACTAGGCGAGAGGCCGAGCCTTCCACCCTTTACCAAGTATATAGATGCGTTAAGACAACAAGATAATATAATGATATCCCAACAAGTAAATAAATGTTCCAACAAAGAACGGCCTCCAATCTTCACCTGTAACTAGCAACGCTATAAGAGGGGCTGAGCGAAGCGGTAACATAGCCAATCAACGGTTTGCTAGGACATGGTGGGTTAGAGGTTTGACATGGCAATTTGGTAGGCTTGAAAGCAAGTGGTAGGCATCGTAGCATTGGCATAGCAAAAGAGCGAGCAAACTAGCATAGCAAAGATAGTAGTGATTTCGAGGGTATGATCATCTTGCCTGCACAGTTGTCAGAGTTGACTGGATCCTCGAAAGCAAACTCAATGGGCTCCTCGTTAGCGAACTCGTCTCCTGGCTCTATCCAAACAAGACAAACAAGCACCAAGGACACAATCAACCACGTGCAAGAATCAAACAAGACGAGGCAAAGATGATATGCTATGCGGGATGCGATGCGGGATGCAAAATGCAAGATATGCCAGGAAACACATGAACCTGGGCTCAACTTGGAATTCCAAGTGTGCCACTGGAAAGATGAGATGAAATCGCTTGAAAACAATATAAAGATCATCGGAAACGGAGTTACGGTTTGGAAATGGCAAGCGATAAAAAAATGGCACCGGTCTGCGATCAACAGCAAGTAGGCATCTAAATGCAACGAAAACAATATAAAGATCATCGGAAACGGAGTTACGGTCTGGGAACAAAATACATGGAAGGGATGCATTCAAGATGCTTAACAAAAGTCTAGCACTGAGCTACGGCCAAATCATCCATTAACAGGTTCAAACAAGCATGGCAAAAATGCATATGGCAAACAGATCCTAGACTTAGTGAAATTAACACTTGTCTGGAATTTCAGATCAGGTAGCACTCTTCGGCGCAACAAAACAACATGCTACAGGATCTGAACATGGCAAAGCAAAGCATGGCATGGAGCTACTCGAAGAGCTTAACAAAAGTCCCTTAGTGACCTTGAGCCAAAAGGGACCAGAAAATACAATTGCAAGCATGTGAACATAGCAAAAACATAATCAGTTATCAGACTTAGTGAAAACTGGCACATGCTGAAACATAACTCAAGTAGGCATGCTTACGAGCTCGATGCACTCACTACGGTGCAAGTCATGGCAAGACAAGCATACATCCATTAATAAGGCACAAAATGCAAGCAAGACATGGCAAGAACAATAGCATAGCATGCACGGATCAACTACAACAACACCGGCAAAATTGCAAACAAGTTGACAATCTGCCCAGATTCACAAAGTAGCAAAAGTAGAGCTCGATTGTCTCAAGCTAGGGTGCTACATAATTGCAAACAAAGGCATGGATGGATAGAGCACTACAATATTAACAAAACATCCTTACTGATCATCCTCAAAAGAGGCACGGATCACTAGGAAACAACATGAACTTATGGCAATATGAGATAAACAGGTCAAGGACTTAGTGGAATTGCTAAGTCCCTGAAAATAGAATTAACAAGTGCACCACTTTGCAAGCTTGCACTAGTCACCACACACATCACAAAAATACATGGGTTGCACCTCTGGAAAGATGACAAGACCCTTAACAAAACACATGTAGAGCATCATGGCATATGATGCACACATTAATCATGGCAAAAATGACAAAAACCTAAATGGAGCAGCAGATCTGACAATTATCTCAAGTAGCCCTCTTCTAACAGCATTTCGGGCATCAAGATGAACTCAAATGAAAATGATGCAATGGAATGAAATGATGTACTCTTTGAGATGAACACTTTAATATGCTATATGCATGAATCAGAGCTACGGATGCAAAGTTACGGAGCTATGAACAGGGGCACTTGGATTAGAAAATCCGGGGACTTAGTGAAAAAAACAACCTCTCTCAGATCTAGGGTTTCGGTGGCATGCGAACCGAGGCGGCGGCGCACTGTTCACCAGAGGCGGGGTTGACACCAGAGGAGAACGAAGCGCCGGAATGCAAAACGGACAACGGGGAAAATGCTCGAATGCATGAGATGAACACGTATGCAAATGCAATGCACATGATGACATGATAAGAGATGCATGACAACGACAACAACACACGGAGACAAAGACCCGAACCCAAGAACATAAATTAACTTAACGCCGGAAACGGCAAGAGTTGGAGTACAAATTGGGAAAGTTACATCCGGGGTGTTACAACACTCCACCACTACGAAAGGATCTCGTCCCGAGATCTAGGACTGAAAGAACGCCGGGTACTCAGAACGGAGGTGATCCTCGCGTTCCCAGGTAGCTTCACGGTCGGAATGGTGTGACCACTTGACTTTGAGAAATTTGATTGACTTGTTGTGAGTCTTGCGTTCAGTCTCTTCAAGAATAGCCACTGGGTGCTCACGATAAGAAAGATCTTCTTGGAGCTCAATGTCCTCGAAGTTGACGATGCGGTCAGAAGTCTTGAAGCACTTTCGAAGCTGAGAGACATGGAACACGTCATGAACATTTGCAAAGTTTGAAGGAAGCTCGAGTTGATAGGTGAGGTCGCCTCTCTTGCTGATAATCTTGAAAGGTCCCACGTATCTGGGGGCAAGCTTCCCTTTGATACCAAAGCGAGGAGTACCTTTCATAGGAGAGACGCGGAGGTAAACATGATCTCCGATCTAGAAAGCCAAATCACGGTGCTTACTATCATAGTAGCTCTTCTGGCGGGATTGGGCTGCTTTGAGGTTATCACGAATGACTTTGCACATTTCCTCTGCCTCTGTGATTAAGTCATTACCCAAAAGCTGACGTTCACCAGTTTCAGACCAGTTGAGAGGGGTACGACACTTCCTGCCATACAGAATTTCAAAAGGGGCCTTGCCCGAACTTGCTTGAAAACTGTTGTTGTAGGAGAATTCAGCATAAGGAAGGCAATCCTCCCATTTCATGCCGAAGGAGATCACACAAGCCCTGAGCATATCTTCAAGAATCTGGTTGACACGCTCGACTTGACCGCTAGTTTGAGGATGGAAAGCTGTGCTGAAGCGGATGTTGGTGCCCATGGCCTTCTAAAAAGAATCCCAAAACTTTGAGGTAAAGATGCTGCCACGGTCTGAAGAGATCACTTGAGGAATACCGTGCAGTGAGACAATTCGAGAGGTATAGAGTTCCGCCAATTGAGCTGCAATGATCGACTCTTTGATAGGAAGGATGTGAGCCACTTATTGAGTTTGTCGATGACAACGAATATAGCATCATTGCCACGCTTGGACTTTGGAAACCCAGTCACGAAGTCCATTTCAATGTGGTCAAACTTCCATTCTGGAATGGCAAGAGGTTGGAGGAGACCAGCTGGCCTTTGGTGTTCTGCCTTCACTCTTCTGCAGACATCACATTCATTCACGAATTGAGCAATCTCGCGCTTCATTCGAGTCCACCAATAAGCCTGCTTGAGGTCCTGATACATCTTCGTGCTCCCAGGGTGGATGGAGAGGAGAGAATTGTGAGCCTCGTTCATGATCACTTTACGGAGGTCACCTTTGGGTACAACAATACGATCCTCAAAGAAGAGAGTGTCCTTGTCATCAAGGCGGTAGCACTTGTACTTGGGCTGACTCTTGGGCAATCCCAAACTTCACCTTTTTCACCATAGCATCAAGAAGCTAGGCTTGGTGAATCTGGTCTTCCAAAGTAGGAGATACTTGAAGGTTGGCGAGGAAACCTTGAGGAACAACTTGCAGATTAAGTTTGCGGAAAGCTTCACAAAGCTCGGGTTGATAAGGCTTGAGAATCAGACTGTTGCAGTACGCTTTTCTGCTCAATGCGTCAGCAATCACATTGGCCTTGCCTGTAGTATACTCAATGCTCGGATTATACTCTTGAATCATTTCGACCCATCGAGTTTGCCTGAGGTTGAGATTAGGCTAAGTAAAGATGTACTTGAGACTCTTGTGATTAGTGAAAATGTCCACTTTTCTTCCCAATAGAAGATGTCTCCAAGTCAAAAGAGCATGCACAACTGCCGCCAACTCGAGATCATGAGTGGGGTAGTTCTTCTCATTAGGCTTCAACTGGTGAGACGTATAAGCAACAACTTTCTTCTCTTGCATCAATACTGCGCCAAGACCTAGGAGGGAGGCATCACAAAAGACCTCGTACGGCTTGGATTCATCAGGCGGAGTCAGAACTGGAGCAGTGATCAATTTCTCTTTCCAAGTGTTGAAAGCAATGTCACACTCCGGAGACCAAACGTACTTGACGTGCTTCTGAAGAAGATTAGAGAGAGGCTTTGCGATCTTAGAAAAGTTTTCAACGAATCTTCGGCAATAGCTTGCGAGACCGAGGAAGCTACGGAGTTGCTTCACGTTCTGAGTAGGTTCCCAATTCACAATTGCAGACACCTTCTCAGGATTCACGGCAATGCCCTTGGCAGAGATGATATGACCAAGATAAAGAACCTCATCGAGCCAAAATTCACACTTGGAGAACTTGGCGTAGAACTGATGTTCTCTGAGCTTATCGAGTACCAAACGCAAGTGCTTGGCATGATCTTCCTTATTCTTGGAGAAAACCAGAATGTTGTCGAGATAGACCAAAACGAAGTCATTGGTGTAGGCGTTGAAGATGAAATTCATCATGCGAGAGAACGTCGGAGGAGCGTTGACGAGGCCAAAAGACATGACAGTGTATTCATATGAACCAAAGCTTGTCCTGAAAGCCGTCTTGGGAATATCTTGCTCACGGATTCGAATCTGATGATAACCCATACGGAGATCAAGCTTGGAGAATACTTGGGCACCTTTGAGTTGTTCGAACAGCTCATTGATGTTGGGAAGTGGGTACTTGTTCTTGATGGTCTTCTTGTTCACTGGATGGTAATCAACACAAAGCCGGTCCGTTCCATCCTTCTTCTTCACAAAAAGAACACCACAACCCCACGGAGAAGAACTAGGCCGGATGAGACCCATTTTCTCTTGAATATCGAGTTGCTTCTTTAGCTCCTTCAACTCTTCAGGTCCGAGCTTGTAAGGACGTTTGCACACAGGTTCCGTGCCAGGCTCAAGATCAATAACGAATTCAACTGGCCGGTGCGGAGGCATTCCTGGAAGCTCTTCTGAAAAGACGTCTTGATATTCACAAACGACTGGAATTTGCGAGATGGCATCCAATTCACCCTTCTCATTGAGAGAAAACAGACGGATGGTATCATCACGAGCGGCAAAGACAATTACATCCTCAGACGAATGAGTCAATTGAATCTGCCTGGCTGGACAATCAAGCTGAGCCTTGTGCTTAGAAAGCCAATCCATTCTGAGAATAAGATCAATATCCGAGTTACCAAGGATCATTGGGGAAGCCAGAAACTTGAAATCACCCATCGAGATAGAAATATCCGGAACTTCGTAGTTAGCAAGCAAGCATCTACCCGAAGAGACAACTGCTAATGGCTTATGCATAACTTGAGAAAACCACCCATGCTTAGATGCAAAAGGTCTCGAGATAAAACAATGCGATGCACCAGTGTCAAAAAGAACTTTTGCAGGAACATCGTTAACACGAAGGTTACCCGTGATGACATCTGAAGAATCCTCTGCCTGAGCTGCATTCACCATATTGACCTTGGCGTACTTGGGGTTATGCTTGACCACAGCTGTACTTGTCGATCTGACAGGAGGAGGAGGGGGAAGACGCCTCTAGTTGAAACACTTGTTCGCGTAGTGACCCTTCTGTTGGCACTTGTTGCACGTGACCTTTGAAAGCGGACGATGATACAGAGCACTCGATCTTGGAGCTTGAGACGAAGTATTATTCTGAAAGCCAGGGTTGGGTGGGTGGGAAGAACCACTGCCACCTTTGCTCTTCTACTGATACGGCTGACGGAACGGAGGAGGAGGAAGCCAATAGTTCTGCTGTTTGGCCACTTGAGTAGAGGAAGGAGTAACATCTCCGACTCTCTTCTTGGAAGCATCACACCTCGACTGAGCAGCCTCTTGCTTCAATGCCATGTTGTAAAACTCATCGTATCTCAAGGGCTCGAAGAGAACAAGAGCTAGCTGGATTTCTTCTCTGAGACCACCCCTGAACTGGTATATCATGCTCTTCTCATCAGGGACGTCCTGCTTGGCAAAGCAGGCGAGCTTCTGGAACAACTTGTTGTAGTCATAGACAGACAAAGAGCCTTGCTTCAGGTTGCGGAATTCCTCACGCTTGCTTTCAACCATGCTCTGGGAATATGATGAGCTCGGAAATCTCGACGGAAATCATCCCAAGTGATAACACGTCCACCTCTGGAATCCTTGTACTGCTGGAACCATTCTGCAGCTTGATCCTTGAGTTGGAAGGAAGCAAACTTGACAAAGTCCTCAGGCCTGACGTTACTGCACTCGAAATGCTTGCACAGATCCACTAGCCAATCGTCAGCATCGGTTGCCTCAACACAATTGCTGAAAGTCTTTGGCCCGTTAGCAAGGAACTGGTTGAGTGAAGCAAAGTGATTCTGATTGCTGCCTTGATTCCCTTGGTTGCCTTGATTGCTCTCTTGAAGAATTTGCATGATCAGCTGTCTGTTTGCATTGGTTGCGGCCATCACAGCTTGCCATGCCTCCGAAGGAGGTGGAGGTGGTGGCGGATCAGGATTCGGAGTCGTGCGCGTTGGAGGAGCCATCCTAGAGATGTTGACCACCATTAGCACATTGATAGACAAATATTGAAGCTGAATCCAACGAAATGAAAATTGCAACATATCGTCTTCACATCCGAACAAAATGAATGAATGCATTCCTCTTGAAATGGTCACATATCCATAAATTGAGAAGCCACGTAGAATTAAGGTAGAGAAATAAATCCACAAGGTACGGATCAACAACGAATAATCGGTAAGAAATCCCAATCTCAAACCAATATCCGTGGAAGAAGAACTAGAGCTACAAGATTTCCCACCTATGAAACTCCCGAACCTTTCCGGTTATGCAATCAGGTGTTGGGGATACAGGGGAAGCATAATATCTCACCCAAAGTAGCAAATCCTACATCCAGCTGTATCCATCCTTCAACACATAACCAAGAAACCTTCGGAAACCATCTACCTCAACCTTCAAAAAGCATCCGTTATACAAGTTATGGCGATACTCCCGAACTCCCGCCCCAGTACTGGGTGGCGTCGAGGTTATCTCACCAACTAACTGCACAAAAAGGGATTTTCGATGTCGGCGTACTAAACTCAGGTATTCCAAAACTGCAACGATAAAATTATGATGACAACACCTCAGAGCTCAACTCCCCGGGACACTTCCACTAAACCCCTGACAGGAGGCACCAAGACAATGTTCTCATCATAAAACCATCGGAACGATTCCAAGGTACCCGTGTGACCCTAAAATTTTTTTTAGTGAAATTTGAGAAGAGAAGAGTCAAAACTCTACGTCAGGATGCCTTACCAGAGCGATGAGGAGACTGGGAAGTAAAAAGAATTCCTAAACTCTCCGATATATAAGTCGTAATGACTCAAAACATTTTTCTAGACACAACTCGGCCTCTAAAAATGATCAAGCAATGGGGCTCCTAAGGTCGGGGAAGGCTCTGATTATCAACTTGTAACACCCTCGATGCGACTATATCTTCCACGTGTCGAGGCACGACATAGAGGCATAATCGCATTGAAGGCATATGTCGCAAGTTAGGCAATCTTCACAACATCCCATGTAATATAAATCATAAAGGGGAGATAACATAGTTGGCTTACACTCGCCACGTCAATCAAGTACATAAATAACATTACATCATCCAAACACTCATGGACCGACTACGGCGCCAAAATAAAAGATAACCCAACAAGCGACGCCGTCCCGATCACCCCCAACTGGGCACCACTACTGATCATCAGGAAAGGAAACATAGTAACGTTGAGAGTCTTCGTCGAACTCCCACTTGAGCTCAAACGTGTCTCCTAGAGCGGAATCATCAGGCCCTGCATCTGGTGTAATAGTAAACTGTGAGCCACAGGGACTCAGCAATCTCGCACCCTCGCGATCAAGACTATTTAAGCTTATAGGTATGGCAAGGTAAACATAAGTGGAGCTGCAGCAAGCGACTAGAAAATATAGTGGATAACTTATTCGCAAAAGAGAGCGAGAAGAGGAGGCAAAGCGTGAGCGAGAATCTAGAGAACAACCTGCGCAAACATTACTCCAACACTGTGTCCGCTTCCCGGACTGCGCCGAGAAGAGGCCATCACGGTAACACACTCAGTTGATTCATTTTAATTAATTAAGGTTCAGGTTATCTACAACCGGACATTAACAATTCCCATCTGCCCATAACCGCGGGCACGGCTTTCGAAAGTTCAAATCCCTGCAGGGGAGTCCCAACTTAGCCCATGACAAGCTCTCACGGTCAACGAAGGAATAGACCTCCTCCCAAGACGTTCCGATCAGACTCGGTATCTCGGTTCTTCAAGACATTTCGACAGGTTAAAACAAGACCAGCAACACCGCCCGAATGTGCCGACAAATCCCGATAGGAGCTGCCCATATCTCTTTCTCAGGGCACACTCAAATTGTCTAAACTTCCGGTAGGCCAGCCCAGAGTTGCCCCTGGTAGCCACCGGCGGCTGACAGTTTGGACCAACACTCAGAGGAGCACTGGCCCGGGGGGGTTAAAACAATGATGACCCTTGAGTCTGCAGAACCCAAGGGAAAGAAAAGGCTAGGTGGCAAATGGTAAAACCAAGGTTGGGCATTGCTGGAAAAGCTTTAATCAAGTTGAACTATCAAGGGGTTCCCATTATAACCCAACCGCGTAAGGAACGCAAAAATCCGGGAACATAACACCGATATGACGGAAACTAGGGCGGCAAGAGTGGAACAAAACACTAGGCGAGAGGCCGAGCCTTCCACCCTTTACCAAGTATATAGATGCGTTAAGATAACAAGATAATATAATGATATCCCAACAAGTAAATAAATGTTCCAACAAAGAACGGCCTCCAATCTTCACCTGCAACTAGCAACGCTATAAGAGGGGCTGAGCGAAGCGGTAACATAGCCAAGGTTTGCTAGGACATGGTGGGTTAGAGGTTTGACATGGCAATTTGGGAGGCTTGAAAGCAAGTGGTAGGCATCGTAGCATTGGCATAGCAAAATAGCGAGCAAACTAGCATAGCAAAGATAGTAGTGATTTCGAGGGTATGATCATCTTGCCTGCACAGTTGTCAGAGTTGACTGGATCCTCGAAAGCAAACTCAACGGGCTCCTCGTTAGCGAGCTCGTCTCCCGGCTCTACCCAAAGAAGACAAACAAGCAACAAGGACACAATCAACCACGTTCAAGAATCAAACAATACGAGGCAAAGATGATATGCTATGCGGGATGCGATGCGGGATGCAAAATGCAAGATATGCCAGGAAACGCATGAACCTGGCCTCAACATGGAATTCCAAGTGTGCCAATGGAAAGATGAGATGAAATCGCTTGAAAACGATATAAAGATCATCGGAAACGGAGTTACGGTTTGGAAATGGCAAGCGATACAAAAATGGCACCGGTCTGCGATCAACAGCAAGTAGGCATCTAAATGCAACGAAATGAACAAGCTACAGCACCCAAACATGGCAACAAAATACATGGCAGGGATGCATTCAAGATGCTTAACAAAAGTCTAGCACTGAGCTACGGCCAAATCATCCATTAACAGGTTCAAACAAGCATGGCAAAAATGCATATGGCAAACAGATCTCAGACAACATGCTACAGGACCTGAACATCGCAAAGTAAAGCATGTCATGGAGATACTCGAAGAGCTTAACAAAAGTCCCTTAGTGACCTTGAGCCAAAAGGGACCAGAAAATACAATTGCAAGCATGTGAACATAGCAAAAACATAATCAGTTATCAGACTTAGTGAAAACTGGCACATGCTGAAACATAACTCAAGTAGGCATGTTTACGGGCTCGATGCACTCACTACGGTGCAAGTCATGGCAAGACAATCATACATCCATCAAGAAGGCACAAAATGCAAGCTAGACATAGCAAGAATAATAGCATAGCATGCACGGATCAACTACAACAACACCGGCAAAATTGCAAACAAGTTGACAATCTGCCCAGATTCATAAAGTAGCAAAAGCAGAGCTCGATTGACTCAAGCTCGGGTGCTCCATAATTGCAAACAAAGACATGGATGGATAGAGCACTACAATATTAACAAAACATCCTTACTGATCATCCTCAAAAGAGGCACGGATCACTAGGAAACAACATGAACATATGGCAATATGAGATAAACAGGTCAAGGACTTAGTGGAATTGCTAAGTCCCTGAAAACAGAATTAACAAGTGCACCACTTTGCAAGCTTGCACTAGTCACCACACACATCACAAAAATACATGGGTTGCACCTCTGGAAAGATGACAAAACCCTTAACAAAACACATGTAGAGCATCATGGCATATCATGCACACATTAATCATGGAAAAAATGACAAAACCCTAAATGGAGCAGCAGATCTGACAATTATCTCAAGTAGCCCTCTTCTAACAGCATTTCGGGCATCAAGATGAACTCAAATGAAAATGATGCAATGGAATGAAATGATGTACTCTCTGAGATGAACATTTTCATATGCTATATGCATGAATCGGAGCTACGGATGCAAAGTTACGAAGCTATGAACAGGGGCACTTGGATTAGAAAATCCGGGGACTTAGTGAAAAAACAACCTCTCTCGGATCTAGGGTGTCGGTGGCACGCGAACCGAGGCGGCAACGCACTGTTCACCAGCGGCGGGGTTGACACCGGAGGAGAACGAAGCGCCGGAATGCAAAACGGACAACGGGGAAAATGCTCGAATGCATGAGATGAACACGTATGCAAATGCAATGCACATGATGACATGATAAGAGATGCATGACAACGACAACAACGCACGGAGACAAAGACCCGAACCCAAGAAAATAAATTAACTTAACGCCGGAAACGGCGAGAGTTGGAGTACAAATTGGGAAAGTTACATCCGGGGTGTTACATATGCTTTAGAGACTGCCGCATTCACTTTAAATAGGGCTTCATTGAAATCCGTTGAGACGACACCGTATGATGGTTTGGGAAGAAACCTAAGCTTCTAAAAGTTTGGGGATGCGATGCTTATGTCAAGAAACTTCAACCTGAAAAGCTCGAACCCAAGTCGGAAAAATGCGTCTTCATAGGATACCCTAAAGAAACTATTGGGTATACCTTCTACCTCAGATCCAAAGGCAAGATCTTTGTTGCCAAGAATGGATCCTTTCTAGAGAAAGAGTTTCTCTCGAAAGAAATAAGTGGGAGGAAAGTAGAACTCGATGAAGTATTACCTCTTGGACCGGTAAGTGGCGCAGCTCAGGAAATTGTTCCTGAGGTGCCTGCACCGACTAGAAAGGAAGTTAATGATGATGATCATGAAACTACAGATCAAGTTGCTACTGAACTTTGTAGGTCCACGAGGACACGTTCCGCACCAGAGTGGTATGGCAACCCTGTCTTGGAAACCATGTTGTTAGACAACGGTGAACCTTCAAACTATGAAGAAGCGATGGCGGGCCCGTATTCCGACAAATGGCTGGAAGCCATGAAATCCGAGATAGGATCCATGTATGAAAATGAAGTATGGACTTTGACTGACTTGCCCGATGATCGGCGAGCCATAGAAAATAAATGGATCTTTAAGAAGAAGACAGACGCGGATGGTAACATAACCATCTATAAAGCTCGGCTTGTCGCTAAGGGTTATCGACAAGTTCAAGGGGTTGACTACGATGAGACTTTCTCACCCATAGCGAAGCTGAAGTCCGTCCGAATCATGTTAGCAATTGTCGCATTCTATGATTATGAGATATGTCAAATGGACGTCAAAACGGCATTCCTTAATGGTTTCCTTAAGGAAGAATTGTATATGATGCAGCCGGAAGGTTTTGTCGATCCTAAGAATGCTAACAAGGTGTGCAAGCTCCAACACTCGATTTATGGGCTGGTGCAAGCATCTCGGAGTTGGAACATTCGTTTTGATGAGATGATCAAAGCGTTTGGGTTTACGCAGACTTATGGAGAAGCCTGCATTTACAAGAAAGTGAGTGGGAGCTCTATAGCATTTCTCATATTGTATGTGGATTACATACTGTTGATGGGAAATGATATAGAATTCTTGGAAAGCATAAAGGCCTACTTGAACAAGTGTTTTTCAATGAAGGATCTTGGAGAAGCTGCTTATATATTAGGCATCAAGATCTATAGAGATAGATCGAGACGCCTCATTGGTCTTTCACAGAGTATGTACCTTGACAAGATATTGAAGAAGTTCAAAATGGATCAGTCAAAGAAGGGGTTCTTGCCTGTATTGCAAGGTATGAGAGTGAGCACGGCTCAATGCCCGACCACGGCAGAAGATAGAGAAAAGATGAGTGTCGTCCCCTATGCCTCGGCCATAGGGTCTATCATGTATGCTATTTTGTGTACCAGACCTGATGTAAACCTTGTTGTAAGTTTGGTAGGAAGATACCAAAGTAATCCCGGCATGGAACACTGGACAGCGGTCAAGAATATCCTGAAGTACCTGAAGAGGACTAAGGATATGTTTCTCGTTTATGGAGGTGACGAAGAATTCATCGTAAAGGGTTACGTCGATGCTAGCTTTGACACAGATCTGGATGACTCTAAGTCACAAACCGGATACGTGTATATTTTGAATGGTGGGGCAGTAAGCTGGTGCAGTTGCAAGCAAAGCGTTGTGGCGGGATCTACATGTGAAGCGGAGTACATGGCAGCCTCGGAGGCAGCACAAGAGGCAATCTGGGTGAAGGAGTTCATTACCGACATAGGAGTCATACCCAATGCGTCGGGCCCAATGACTCTCTTCTGTGACAACACTAGAGCTATTGCCCTTGCCAAGGAGCCCAGGTTTCACAGGAAGACCAGGCATATCAAGCGTCGCTTCAACTCCATTGGTGAAAGTGTTCAAAATGGAGACATAGATATTTGTAAAGTACATACGGACCTGAATGTGGCAGATCCGTTGACTAAACCTCTCCCTAGAGCATAACATGATCAACACCAGAACTGTATGGGTGTTCGGTTCATCACAATGTAACTAGACTATTGACTCTAGTGCAAGTGGGAGACTGTTGGAAATATGCCCTAGAGGCAATAATAAAATGGTTATTATTATATTTCTTTGTTCATGATAATTGTCTATTGTTCATGCTATAATTGTGTTATCCGGAAATCGTAATACATGTGTGAATACATAGACCACAGCACGTCCCTAGTGAGCCTCTAGTTGACTAGCTCGTTGATCAAAAGATAGTCATGGTTTCCTGACTATGGACATTGGATGTCATTGATAACGGGATCACATCATTAGGAGAATGATGTGATGGACAAGACCCAATCCTAAGCATAGCTCAAAGATCGTGTAGTTCGTTTGCTGTAGCTTTTCCGAATGTCAAGTATCATTTCCTTAGGCCATGAGATTGTGCAACTCCCGGATATTGTAGGAGTGCTTTGGGTGTGCCAAATGTCACAACGTAACTGGGTGACTATAAAGGTACACTACAGGTATCTCTGAAAGTGTCTGTTGGGTTGGCACGAATCGAGACTGGGATTTGTCACTCCGTATGACGGAGAGGTATCTCTGGGCCCACTCGGTAATGCATCATCATAATGAGCTCAATGTGACCAAGTGGTTGATCACGGGATCATGCATTACGGTACGAGTAAAGTGACTTGCCGATAACGAGATTGAACGAGGTATTGGGATACCGACGATCGAGTCTCGGGCAAGTAACGTACCGATTGACAAAGGGAATTGTATACGGATTGATTAAATCCTCGACATCGTGGTTCATCCGATGAGATCATCGAGGAGCATGTGGGAGCCAACATGGGTATCCAGATCCCGCTGTTGGTTATTGACTAGAGAGTCGTCTCGGTCATGTCTGCGTGTCTCCCGAACCCGTAGGGTCTACACACTTAAGGTTCGGTGACGCTAGGGTTGTTGAGATATTAGTATACGGTAACCCGAAAGTTGTTCGGAGTCCCGGATGAGATCCCGGAGGTCACGAGGAGTTTCGGAATGGTCCGGAGGTGAACATTTATATATAGGAAGTCAAGTTTCGGCCATCGGGAAAGTTTTGGGGGTAATCGGTATTGTACCGGGACCACCGGAAGGGCCCGGGGTCCACCGGGTGGGGCCACCTATCCCGGAGGGCGCCATGGGCTGAAGTGGGAGGGGAACCAGCCCCTAGTGGGCTGGTGCGCCCCCCTTGGGCCTCCCCTGCGCCTAGGGTTGGAAACCCTAGGGGTGGGGG
The DNA here is from genome assembly GCF_003073215.2 of Triticum urartu. Classification (NCBI taxonomy): domain Eukaryota; kingdom Viridiplantae; phylum Streptophyta; class Magnoliopsida; order Poales; family Poaceae; genus Triticum; species Triticum urartu. The sequence goes on from NC_053026.1 coordinate 656,153,550, forward strand.
GAACCCCACTTGGCTTGGGGGGCAAGCCACCCCTTGGCCGCCCCCCCCTTGGAGATTGGATCTCCTAGGGCCGGCGCCCCCCTAGGGGTCCTATAAATAGTGGAGGGAGGGAGGGGAGCCGCACCCTAGCCCCTGGCCTCTCCCTCTCCCTCCCGTGACACCTCTCCTTCTCCCTGTGCTTGGCGAAGCCCTGCCGAGATCACCGTTGCTTCCACCACCATGTTGTCGTGCTGCTGGATCTTCATCAACCTCTCCTTCCCCCTTGCTGGATCAAGTTGGAGGAGACGTCTTCCCAACCGTACGTGTGTTGAACGCGGAGGTGCCGTCCATTCGGCGCTAGGTCATCGGTGATTTTGATCACGACGAGTACGACTCCATCAACCCCGTTCTCTTGAACGCTTCCGCGCGCGATCTACAAGGGTATGTAGATGCACTCCTTTCTCCCTCGTTGCTAGAGAACTCTATAGATTGATCTTGGTGATGCGTAGAAAATTTTAAAATTCTGCTACGTTCCCCGACACGCACCCCTGCGGGTCAGTGTCAAACTACCATGATTGATCGCGATGTCCCCGTTGAAATTGAAGGGTTGGAATTTCTTGTTTCTCCCATTATTCTGGAATCTTCCAACATTAACCTCATTCTAGGAATGGAATGGTTGAAAGCACATACTGCCTCTATCGTTTGTGCCACCAAAGTTGTTCATCTCCTACACCCTTCTGATGAGATAGTAAGCTACCATGCTTATATTGTTCAAAACGCTGAAGCACGACTTTATGCTTTGAATGCGTTGAACACATCACCTCTTGAGGGAATTGAAAAGATTCCAGTTGTTCGCGACTTCCTAGATGTCTTTCCACAAGAACTTCTAGGAATACCTCCTGCCCGGGCTATCGAGTTCGTCATCGATTTGAAACCAGGCACCGTTCCTATCGCCAAACCACCCTACAAGATGCCACCTCATGAGCTCCTTGAACTTAAGGAGGAAACGGACATATCTCTTCGAAGTGGTTTCATTCGTCCAAGTTCCTCTGCTTGGGGAGCACCTTCTCTCTTTGTAAAGAAGAAGGATGGAACGAACCGTTTGGTCCAAGACTATCGTCCTATCAACCAAGCTACAATTCAGAACAAATATCCGCTTCCTTGGATCAATGATCTATATGATCAACTTGCTGGTTCATCAATATTCTCTAAACTCGACTTGAGGTTGGGTTACCAGCAGATCCGTGTTCGTGAACAGGATATTCCAAAAACCGCATTCGTCACTTGTTATGGTTCTTACGAGTACACCGTCATGTCTTTTGCCTTGACCAATGCTCCAGCCACATTCTCTTGTCTGATGAACTACATATTCATGGATTACCTCGACAAGTTCATCATAGTCTATCTGGATGATATCCTGGTATATTTGAAGAACATGCTGAACATCTTCGACTTGTTCTAGAGAAGCTTCGAGAACATCAACTTTATGCCAAGTATTCCAAGTGCGAATTATGGTTACCCGAAGTCACCTACCTTGGTCATGTCATCTCCAAGGACGGTATTGCCGTCAACCCAGAGCGCGTTCAGGCTATTCTTGACTAGACCCCTCCGAAGACTGTCAAGCAAGTCAGAAGCTTTCTCGGTCTAGCCAGCTATTGTCGCCGCTTTGTCGAGAACTTCTCCAAGATCACCAAGCCACTGACCAATCTGCTTCACAAAGGCGTTAAGTTCGATTGGACAGACAAATCTCAGGAAAGTTTCCAGGCACTCAAAGATAAGCTGACATCTGCCCCAGTGCTTGCTCCCCCTGATTCTCGCAAGGACTTTGTCATCTATTGCGATGCTTCACGTCAAGGATTAGGCTGTGTCCTAATGCAAGAGAGCAGAGTGATTGCTTATGCCTCTTGTCAAGTGCGTCCTCATGAAGAGAACTACCCACTTCATGACCTTGAGCTTGTTGTGGTTATCTATGCACTGAAGCTATGGCGATAGTACCTTCTCGGTAATCGTTGCGAGATCTTCACCGATCACCAGAGTCTGAAGTATTTGTTTACTCAGCCAGATCTGAACCTCCGTCAGCAGCGATGGATGGAAGCTATTGCTGACTATAACTGCGGTATATCCTATACCCCTGGTAAGGCTAATGTAATGGCCGATGCCCTGAGTCGTAAGTCTTATTGCAATAACCACATGGTTCATAAAGCTCAGCCTCGCCTTTATGAAGAACTTTGCAAGCTGAACCTTCAACTAGTTCCACAAGGTTCTCTTAATAACCTTGTCCTGGAACCAACTCTGCTGAAAGCAATTAAGTCTGCTCAAGCCAAAGATGCTCACGTGGATTTGATGAAAAAGGATCTTGCCTTAGAGAAATCCAGAGATTTCTCACTTGGTGAAGATGGAACCTTATACTTCAGAGATCGCATTGTCTTACCCCGGTTTGAGCTTATGATAGAGAAGGTGATGAAAGAAGCGCATGATACCCCTCTCTCTATTCATCCGGAAAGTACCAAGATGTATTTAGACATCCGTCAGAAGTACTCGTGGTCTAATATGAAGCAAGACATTTCTCAATAAATTGAAGAATGTGACGTTCATCGTCGCATCAAAGCGGAACATCAGAAACCGGCTGGACTTCTACAACTGCTTCCGATTCCTGAATGGAAGTGGGATAAGATCCAAATGGACTTCATCACTGGCCTTCCCAAGTCTCAGAGAGGTAACGATGCTATCTTTGTCGTCATCGACCAATTCTCGAAGGTTGCTCACTTTCTGCCAGTCAAGGAGACTATCACTGCTAGTCAATTAGCAAACTTGTATATCTCCAGAATTGTGTCACTCCACGGCATTCCGAAGGAGATCAGTTAAGATCGCGGCAGTATATTCACTTCAAAGTTCTGGGATAGTTTCCAAGAGGCAATGGGAACTCATATTACCTGGAGCACTGCATATCATCCCCAATCCCAAGGTCAAGTCGAGCGAGTTAATCAAATTCTTGAAGACATGCTTCGGGCTTGTGTTATTTCTTTCAGCAAGAAGTGGGAAGAATCTCCCTTATGCGGAGTTCTCTTATAACAACAGCTATCAAGCCAGCTTGAAGATGGCACCCTTCGAAGTGCTTTATGGACGTAAGTGTCGAACCCCTCTGAATTGGTCAGAAACTGGGGAACGGACGCTCATTGGTCCAGACATTTTTCAACAAGCTAAAGAGCAGGTTCGCATTGTCCGGGATAATCTCAAGGCGGTCCGGTTCCGCCAGAAGAGCAACTATGACCGGAAACACTAGGGTTCAACTTATCAACCTGGTGAACAAGCTTATCTGCATGTCACTCCTTTGAGAGGCACTCATCGGTTTGGAGCCAAGGGCAAGCTAGCTCCATGCTACATTGGTCCCTTCCGCATCCTCGCCCGTCGTGGACTGGTGGCTTATCAATTGGAGTTGCCACCTCAGTTCTCTCACGCCCATGATGTCTTCCACGTGTCACAACTTCGTCGATGCTTCAAGGATCCAGAACGTGAAGTGGACCCGGAATTGATTGAAGTTCAAGATGATCTCACACACAAAGAGCATCCGATCTGCATTCTTGAAGAAGCTGAATGTCGAACACGCCAGAAGGTTACCAAGTTCCTCAAGGTGCAATGGTCAAATCATTCTAAAGATGAAGCCACTTGAGAACGTGAGGATAACCTCCATGCTGAATACCTCAGACCTATTCCCTTCTACCTCTTAATTCTCGGGACGAGAATTTCTTTTAGAGGAGGAGAGTTGTAACACCCCGATGTAATGATGCTACAGTAACCCCTGGGATTAAGCTAATAATTTTTGCTAAACAAGTGTTTGGTCATCATTGCCCTCTATCTCTTTCATTATTCCAGTTTCTGATTCAAAATCAAATCCTAAGTGATTTTCAAAAATGCTCAAACATGAAAACTAAAATGTTCATCACGTGTAAACTATTCTCCTGGTAATATTGGTCGTGATCCAACATTTTTGCAAAATGCCTATGTGGCCTAAAATAGCTAAAACAGAAAAGCTTTAAAAAAGAAAAAAAAAGGAGAGGAAAGAGGAACCCCCCCTCCTTGGGCCGAACCCAACTGGGCCGGCCCACCCACCCACCCCAGCGAGCCCAGTTGCCCCTCGCATCGGTCTCCCCCCCCCCTCCCCGCCATGTTCCTCGGTCTCAGACCGCTACAGGGGCTCGTCGCCGCCCGACCACCTCGCCGGCGACGACAGGGGATAAGGCCACCCCGACGCCTTGGCCTCCACCCATCTCTCCCACTTGCTCCCTCTCTCTCTGCCTCTCCCTCTCCCCACCAGTTCCTCGCTCGCTTCCTCTCCCCCGGTTCACCATCCACGCCCGAGCGCGGTCGCCGCCGTCCTCCGTCGTTGCCGTGGCCACCGGCCACCGCGCGCCTCGCCAGCATGTCCACGAGACGCGTCGTCCTCGGCTACACCCTCTGCACCAACCGGAGCGAGAAGGGAGCCACCACGGCGAACCCGACGACCCCTTCTTCCTCCTGCGGCCGTCTTCGTCTCCTCTCTGATTTGCCGCCGTTGGTCCTCCCTGAGCCTGCTAACGCACACCTACAGGCTCACGGTGAGCAGCCGCATCGCCTCCCCCTCTCGTCGGCCTCTCCCTGTAGCTGCAGCCGTCGCTTTGCCGCGCCTGAACACCTCGCCGCCGATGAGCTCGTGGCCGTCGCCATAGCCGCTCTCACACTCGCCTGAGCACAGCACCGTGCTCCTGGTGCCCCCAGGAGCACAACGAACACGCGCACGCTCTCCGCCGAGCTCCGTAGCGCCGTTTTCGTCGAGGTCCCATACGCGCCGCCGCCGTAGCTCGTCGCTGGCCTCGTTTCCGGCCACCTCCGGCCACATAACCACCACGGTTCGACGCGGCTAGCTCCGCTCGTTCGAACGCGCCCTCTCCCGCGTGAAACGGCCTCCTGCAGATGAAACCCGACGCCGTCCCGTGCCTCCGCCGCGTCTGAAGGTCGCCGGTGTTGAGCCGCCGGCCGCCGCCGACGTGGCTAGGCGGGCCCCACCCCTGGGTCACTGCCCGTGGGCCCCCTGGCTCCAGTTGACCACATTGACCATGGTCTACAGTGCTGACTGGGCACGCAGAGTCATTGACATGTGGGCCCCTCTGTTAATTAGGCTAATTAAACATTTTTATAAATAAAAATAATTAGTTAAACTAAATAGTCACTGATTAATGGGGCCCACACCTCTAACTAGTACTGTTAGTCATTTTAATCCACTGTTAGTGCCACAATCGCTGACATGTGGGACCCACTGGTCAGTTTGACCTGATCAGCCGTCCTGTTGACTGCTGACGACACAGTGATGTCATGATGACGTCTTTTTCTCTTTTCTGTTAATTTAGTAGTTCCAGAATATTGCTTTAATCTTTGAAAAATGATAGAAAATAATCCGTAACTCCGATGAAAATGTTTTCTACATGAAAGTTGCTCAAAAAAATCCAACGAATCCGAATACGCGTCAGTTCATCTGTCACATGCCCCTAGCATGCTGAACATGGAACTTTCCCCCTCTTTTCCTCTGTCCGAAATCCAACTAACGTTGGGAATTCATCCTCGGATGTTTATCCCCTTCGTCTGCAACGTGTAGTACTATGTTAGGGCAACCCTAGCTCTGCCTATCGTCATGTTATGCCTTGTGATGCATTGTTTGCTCTGTATTTACTGTTTCTTCCCCCTCTCCTCTCCGATAGACACCGAGACCGATGCCGCCCCTGTGATCGACTACGTCGATGACGACCCCTCCTTGTCAGAGCAACCAGGCAAGCAAACCCTCCTTGAGCATTCCGATATCGCCCATTTCTTTCCTCTCATGCTTGCATTAGAACTGCTACTGCTTTCTGTATGATCCTACTCTGATGCATAGCCTGTTGTTGTTACCTGCTTTCATACCTTACCTGCTTATCCTAAACTGGTTAGTATAGGTTGGTTAGTAATCCATCAGTGACCCCCACCTTGTCCCAGTTGCCCCGCTTTATGTTCGATGACTCGATCAACGTGATCGACGTCCAGGCCCCGACACCGCACATCACCCCCCCCTTAGTTGTACGACTCTGTAGAGTAACCATCGAGTGCCGAGGGTGGAACCTCTTACATCACTCCTGATGAGACCTCTGTAGAGTAGCTATTCGGTCGTGGTCATCGAGGGTGATTTCCTCCTTAACCACTTCCGATACGGCTCTGTCGTGCAACCCCTCAAGTGTGAACCTCGAGGGTGGATCCTCTTACGTTCACCTTGATGATTACATCGAGTGGAATTCACCGGGGGTGATTCCTCGGGTTTTTCCCCTTGGTGTTAGACACACAGTTACTATGGTTACTATGACTTTGCACTGAGCCATGTTACTAAAGATGGGTCGGCCCTGAGGGGCACCCGCGCGAGATTAATAGTGAGTGATGTGGAGTCGGGTTAACCTGGAAGGTGCCCGCGAGATACTTACGAGGTGTGGCCGGGCATTCTTAGCCCTTGCCGCAAGTACTCGAGACGGGGCGATGGGGTCACATCGATCATGAGTCTCTGCTCGTTACCGTGTGCTCCTAATCCACTATGGTTTGGATATTTGATCCGAGGGGCCTCTGGCCTGATAGCACTAACCATCACGTGGGCATAGTATGGGCGTTCTGCGTCGTATACATCAGCCGAAGCTTAATAGTCGCCAGCGACTGAGCGGCTCGCGCCGGGTTGGACTGCGTAAGCTCCTGCCTTGTTGAAGGAGGTAGCTAGGTCTGCTCACCAGACACGTACGCAACATGCAGGAGTTCCCGAGGAGATGGCCCATGACCCCTGGGGGCATAGGCTTAGTCCGGCGTGCTGACCTCTCTATTAAGCCTAGGTCGGGTTGTAGCGTATTGTTTGGCTGAGGCCGGGCATGACCTAGGAAAGTGTGTCCGGCCAGAGTTAATCGAGTGTGATGGGTAAGTTGGTGCACCCCTCCAGGGAAGAAAACATCTATCGATAGCCTGTCCTACGGTAACAGACACTTGGAGTTGTATCCCGATCGATACAACTAGAACTAGATACTTGTGATGAGAATTGGATTGTGATGACACTTGGATAGTATGGCTCTGGGATTGCTTTCTCGCTGGGAGTCGAGAAGGGATCTCTGGCCGAGGTTGATAACACTACTATTTTACATTATGGTGATCTGTACTCTTCTATATGCTGCAATATGCTTGAAGATGCTTGAAGACGCTAGTCTTCGATCGGCGAGGCTTTCCCCTTCTCTTCTGGCATTCTGCAGTTTAGTCCACAGATACAGCCCATTTCCTTTGATACAGATGCATACTTAGTTTAGATCTGATGTAAGTCTTGCGAGTACTTTGGATGAGTACTCACGGTTACTTTGCTACTTCTTTTTCCCCCATACCCGATTATTGCGACCATATGACGGATCCCAGGAGCCAGACGACGCCATTGATGACTACTACTACCCGGAGGATGCCTACTACTACGTGAAGACCGCAGACGACTAGGAGTAGTTAGGAGGCTCCCAGGCAGGAGGCCTTGCCTTTTCGATCGTTGTTGCTTTTGTGCTAGCCTTCTTAAGGCAAACTTGTCTAACTTACGTCTGTACTTAGATATTGTTGCTTCCGCTGACTCTTGTGTATTCGAGCCCTCGAGGCCCCTGGCTTGTAATATAAAGCTTGTATTATTTTAATTTGTGTCTAGAGTTGTGTTGTGATATCTTCCCGTGAGTCCTTGATCTTGATCGTACACATTTGCGTGTATGATTAGTGTACGATTGAATCGAGGGCGTCACATAGGGCCACTCTTCGGATGCCTTCTTCGGAGTGCAGGACAGGTATCCTGTTCCGTCTATACGCCATACTTCTGCGCCGCCCACCTCAAATATAGATCCCTTTTGGGAGCGGGGGACGAGGCAGAAAAGTCTACTCCATAACTCAAAATGGGCCTCGCAACCTAAGAACAGCTCGCAGAGAGCCACGAAGCCCACGATGTGCAGAATGGAGCCCAGCGTGAGATTGTGCAGCTGGAGGCCGTAGTACTCCAGGAGACCTCAGAGGAAAGAGTGGATTGGAAATCCAATGCCTCTTAAAAGGAAGGAAAGGAAGCACACTCGCTCCCCCTTCTGAAGGATTGGGGAAATTTTCTGCCAGGGCTTCACCATTTATGGAAGTTAATCCTGCCCGGACGGGTACCAGGTCCGCGGGAGGAAGATATCCCTGCACCTGGAGCTTGTTCAGCTGGGCGTGGGAGACCGAGCAGCTCTCCCAATCGCCTTTTTGAGGGCCGTGAGGGCGTGAGGAAGAACTGGGAGCGCCAGCCATGTTTGCGTGGTTCTCTATGGTCAGCTCCAAGGATTTTTTTCGCCTGGTTGAGAATGGCATCTGAGATCCCATCTCCTTAAATAGACGCCTTCCATGCACCATCAGGGTGTTATCTATAAAAATGCTTGGACCCTTCGTATTCATCTGACACGTGGAAGCCGAGGCGATGGAGGCGCAGAAGCCGAAGGATACGATGTTTAATGAGAAGTCGAAGACGTCCAGAGTATCATGAAGGGCCCACCTAACAGAGCCGAAGATATAAAAGCCGGATACTGTGTCACCATTGAGGAGTCGAATACTGTTCTTTTTGTTTTGGGATATTCGGAGGCTACTGGCGGAGTCCTGGACTAGGGGGTCCTCGGGCGTTCAGGCTATGTAATGTGGGCCGGATTGATGGGCCATCAAGATACAAGATCGAGGGCCTCCCCCCGTGTCCGGATGGGACTCTCCTTGGCATGGAAAGCAAGCTTGGCGTTCAGATATGAAGATTCCTTTCTCTATAAACCAACTCTATACAACCCTAGCCCCCTCCAGTGTCTATATAAACCGGACGGTTTAGTCCGTAGAGGCAATCATAATCATACAGGCTAGACATCTAGGGTTTAGCCATTACGATCTCGAGGTAGATCAACTCTTCTAACCCTTATACTCATCAAAGTCAATCAAGTAGGATGTAGGGTTTTACCTCCATCAAGAGGGCCCGAACTTGGGTAAACATCGTGTCCCCTGCCTCCTGTTATCTTCGATCCTTAGACACACAGTTCGGGACCCCCTACCCGAGATCTGCCAGTTTTGACACCGACAAGCCCCTTTCCTTTGTCTGTTTTTGTTTTTCTATTTTAGTTTTCCTGTTTTGGTTTAGTTTAGGCACTAAACCATTTTTATAAATGCTGATTTTTTTGTGGGGGCTCTCTGCAATATACTAGTGACCCACAATTATTTTCAAAGTATTTGGAGCTATAAAGTTATTTATAGATTTTATTTGCTCCAACTCAAATACAATATGGATTAATCCAATGCCCATTTATGTACTAGAAAAATGTGCACCATTTTTGGTTTAGGTTTTCACCTTGTGCCATAAATTATGAACATTTTTAAGGGCATTTTGGGTTCCTTGAAAAAGATTTTAGTTGAACCCATTTGATTTAATTTGGTTCTAGGTTGGATCAATCCCCAATTCAAATTTAAACAAAATTTAAACATGATGCAACACATGAAGGCTAGCCTAGTGCATTACCAGAAATAGGGATATGACAAGAAGCCAACATCATAAATATCCACCAACACAAGCTCTGAATTGTCTATACTACAATCCAAATTTAATATATTACCATCTCTCTATAGGCTCCTAGACCAAAGCCAACCAAGTCTCACCAATCAGTCAAACTGAAGGGATACAACTTTAGTTTGTTGTATAATAATTATATCAACAATCAAATGATTTCCGAGAACAATTCTACAAGATCAATAATCCATCATACCTAATATTTTGGACATGAGGTGGATGAGGTCACAGAATTGGGCCTATCCTAGTCCCACAGTAGGCCGCCAGCTTTGAGAATGACACCTAGTTGTGCAACCACGGCTCTGCCGCTGGAGGACACGCGTGGCCATATCGAGGCGCGGCCATGCTGGAGAGATGATGGAGGATGCAAAAAAACACGGGGAAAGGGGGAGAGAGGTAGCGACTCGCCACGTGGCTAGAGATACATGCATGGAGGACTGGGGAGGTGGGATCGCACCGAATTGATTGACGATGGGCGGCGGCGGCGAGGAAGGACAGCCTCTGCTCGTGTTCTTCAATGAATAGGAGGTGGGGAGAGGGGGGGAAGAAGTCCACATCACCCCCTGGACTTTCAGAAACCGGCTAATCCACCCCCTCAACTCTAAAACCAGTTAATTAACCCCCTGAATTCTCTAATACCAGCCAAAGCACCCCCTAATTCCAATGAAAGTGGTTTATGCCGATGGTTTTGCTTGCGTGGCTCTCCACGGTTGCCAACTCGGCTTGGGGGAGGGGCGTGAAGTTTCACCCAATCCCCAATCCAAATTCCTAGTTCCTATATTCCTCCTCCCCTGTTCGTCGCCATGGACGCCAGCTGAAGCTTGCCCTTCCTTGTTCTATGTTCCTCTCCTTCCCTGCTAGTCGCCATGGCCGCCCCACCTCCCTAGTTCCTCTCTTCCCCCGATCCCCCATTCTCCCGGGACCTGACAACGCCCTGGACAAGGACCAGATTCATATGTACTGAACTTTATGCCATTTCTGAATTCCATGCAATGTTTTGCTGCAACAACTGTTCACAGAGGATGGAGAGGGCAGAGCTGCTGCGAGAACTACTCATGAGCGGAGCTGGCATCGACCCTCTCTCCAGCTTTCAATCAGGTCAACTAGCTGCAATTTCGAAACAGCATATATCCACTTTCACTTTCGTTTGGAATTTTTTTACGAGTATGATGCGTCGTAGGTTCAGTTTGTGCTCTGTAGAAAACATTAGTTGTCTCAGAGACAAGGTCGGGTGTTCCCCATCGATCGATCTTGGTTACAAACTGCAAAGATAAAAGGCGAGAAGTGCTTTAACTTGCATGAATTATGTATGATACTGACAACATTGGCATGGTGTTAAACAGTTTCATCAAATTGTTCCTCATCCTTATAGACTAGGATTTGGCACCGCCCCAAACTGAAGCATGCTCGGAGCATTAGTACTTGCAGGAAAACAACACAGGGCCCAAATGGTGTACATTATACTTTCTGTAAGCATGTACTGATGCTCTAAGAAGACAAAATTCGGTTTAGTTGAGAATTAGTATGCGTAAAAAGTCAGCTTTTGTTGCTGCTACGGTTGTCTCAGTTTAGATGAGGAGAGAGAATTCAGAGAAAACAACTGTTTTATTGAATGTATTTTTGAGTCTGCAATGTGTTGTATATGGACACATATATGTAATCGGAATGCAATCTTTTATTACACAGAAACAGAGCACCTCAAACCCAGCTCCAAACCCTTCTCTGATCTTTTAAAAAAACGACTTAACACACAAGCACTGGAGTCATCGGAAGCTTGGGACTAACCTGCTCGTTGTGGCACCGCCTCCCGTCAAACGCCGATCATAGCGTCTTGTCGCCACGTTGTCAAAAGGAAAGAAGCGGGATGAGGCCTAAACAATAGGAGGAGCAGTTAAGTCCGAGACCCACACCACCAAGCCGAGCTGGCAATCGCGGAGAGCCACACAAGCAAAACCATCACGAGAAACCACTTCAATTGGGATTAGAGGGTGCTTTGGCTGTTATTAGAGACTTGAGGGGGTTTAGCCGGTTTCTGAAAGTCTAGGGGGTGATGTGGACTTCTTTCGAGGGGGGGGGGGGGGGGGGGGGGGGTAGTTGATGCTGTGAGGCAAACGCATGGCTACATCCTCCCGGCTATGGGATGTATTGCATCCGACCTGGACCATCAAATTCAGTTCAATGGACGGTGCGTTTCGCCGGATGCACCGTAAAGGACTCTGATACTATGGAGCATTGAAAGCGTCGTACATATTGTGGGGAATACGCAAGAGCCACGACCAGAGTCGTGTCGTGGTCATACAAGAGACGTGGTACTACACGATTAAATTCTATCCAGAGCTGGCCATGTTCAATAGTAAGTGCACCAGGAACATACAGTGAGTCAGTAGATGTTCTTTGCAGGGCTTCTGACGGTGCGCGCGCAGGTTTGTGAGAGTTGTGCGGTGGTTGGCCGGCCACCATCATATCCTCTTCGACATTTGCCAATGCTTCAGTCCAGGGGCTGTGTGCGGGCTGGGTAGTTGGAGCCTTGGAGGATAAAGATGAAGGGCACATGGTAGACACGAGGATACGTACTACAGGACCCAGGCTTGCTGTCACTGACTTACTGCTACAGAAAATTGCATGCGGTGTGAAAACCGATGAATTTACGTCCTACTAGATGCCGTCCAGACATCGCTAAATGGAGTAACAGAGCCGACATCCACCCGTACTCCAGGCATTAAAGAGAGTGACCGGCCGGATGCGTCCATGATAGATTGATCAAAGTGAGTCCGAGCACTCTTACGTGTTCTCTCCAATAATATGACACTGACAACGATAGCGGTAATTCAAGTATGACTCCGGACTCATCTACACCTGATGAATAGTAAATTTTAAAAAAATTAAAAAATCTGTTTTTTTATGGCATCAAATATGATCAGGTAAGTAAGGAGTGTGCATATTTTCGTGATGTTCCAACATTCGAGGAGCTCTAGGAAAAAAGGCAAATAAAGCACAAACAGTGTACTTTTTCAAAGTTTCTGCCATAGCCAAATTTTGTGTTTTCTTTCACGACCTACTTGAATGTCCAAACATCATGGATTTTCACACGCAAATGATACGTTCAATCATCTTGGATGTAAAAAACAGATTTTTTAAAAAATTCTTGTTTTCAAAGATTTTACTGTTCATGCTCAGTTGCATCCGGCACCAAATCGCTGCTTCCCAACGGTAGTAACATCACTATTCCCTACTTGTTCTCACACTCCACTAGTCCCATGGTCAGGGTGGCAAATATCTTGCACGCCGATTTAGAATATAACCTTCAAGGCCGCGTAGACCATGCTGCTTCGCTTGAGCTTGTCTCATTATCATTTTGTGTTGCCGATGACGGAGCCTTAATTCTCGCCTCCTCATTGGCGGGAAATTTTTCCCTAACATGTCAGCCTATGATCTAGTTATGAGCCAACAAGATGGAGATCTCATTGCCTAAGCAATTTGGCATAATAGAGCTCCTAACAAAGTCGTGATCTTTGCTTGGTTCCTCTTCCGGACCACCTAAACTCATGTGCAAACCTTGGCTTCAAAAACATCATCAACACGACAAACTGTTCTCCCCGCACCTCAGACTTTGAGGACATGGAACACATATTTATCTCTTGCCCCCTCACTGCAAGGATCTGGTGGCAGTTTTGGATCAATCCTGGTAACTCTATTCAGGGTCTTTGGGATTGTTGCACTTCGAATGGACTGGATTGAGATGTGTGGCCCTTCGTCATGTACACAATTCTGTGGAAGATATGGGATGCATGGAATGACATGGCATTTAGGCGAGGCTACAAGCTATAACATGTCTATTAGAAACATTGCAGATGACATTGATCTTTGGTCACACCGTATCTCTAGGCATTGTGATAAGGTGGACGTATACCTTGCCTCTAGATCTCTATGATTATGCAAAAACACCCCTAGACGGAAGATATGCGTTGATGCATGCATGAAGTATACCGAGATACTCAACTTTGTACAAGGGCGATATCGAATCTAGGAATTATGTGGTGGCGACTAGTATAGGATGTCACATTAGGTGAGATCAATGAGATAATTTTTTGTAAAAAAATTACAAAACATGTTCAAACATTCTAAGAAAAAATTTGTAGACACACATCAATGTTTGACGTACAACCTTGAAAAGTTCTAGCTAATTTCAGAATTTTTCAAAATGTCTAAATATGAATTTTTTGCTTGATCTCACCTAATGTCAGAAGCTATACTAGTCTCACTCGACTTATGTGTGCTTCTGCATTTCAAATCGTAAAAAAGCAACTACTTATGTGAAAATCCTATTCTAATCCCGAGCTCAAATGCACCCTGATAAACAGTAAAATCGAAAAAAAATCAATTTTTTTGAATATCTTTATGGTAAACTTTAACAAATTTTGTTTGCTTGCAAAATTTCAGCACGAAATAACATTCGTTGAAATCATGGCAAAAAATAATTCAGCACTTCTAAATGTTATCAGAACTATAATTTTTGGAGGATCATTTTTTTGTCACGACTTTCACAAATGTTATTTTCTTTTCTTTGGATTACGTGCATGAAAGCATTGGGGCCTGGTAGCTAGGTCGTGAGCAGCAAAGCTAGCTACCCCTCGACGCATTGACTGTGACAGTAGATAGAATTCAAACACCGGAATGTTGCACGTGCTTTTACTTTCAGAGGGGACAAGAAGATTTATTCAGTATGGTGGATGCCAGCAATACCGTCCTTGCCTATGTAGTAGTACACCGAAAAGTTGGGGGGATTATTTTTATACCTTGGTAATTTCTATGTAATTAACATGATAAGTTATGCTCAAGTGGCATGATAATTAGCGTGGGTAGCACACACCTGGTAACTGTTCATCAGAAAAAGTCGTTAGAACATACCAACATGAGATTTAATTTAGAAGTTATCGTGGCGACGAATTTTTTATGTAAAAACAATTTTTGAATCAAAATGACGATTTGAGTTGTACTCCCTCCGTCACGGTTTAGAAGGCGCGCTTGGAAATTCTCTCGGACCTAGGTGGTTATCTATTGGTTGTGAGATGGGCTAAAAAATAGCATTCACACTACGCATGCATATAGAAATAGTATATCGGAGTACTAATTAGCTACTAGAAATAAATGCAATGCGCCCTAAACCTTGTCTATAGTGGAAACGCACGCAAATTTAACTGTGCCTTCTAAACTGTGACGGAGGAAGTATTAAACATTTTAAAGTTTTAAAATAATAAAAATCTTTTACTGACATCATTTCATTTATTACTCCAGTTTGCATGAATGTGACTTACACGTTGGATGCATGCACATGTGCTCGGCAAGTGACGAGGCTGCATGCACTTTTCATTAACAATGCATGATTAGTTAGGTTAGGATCGTTCGAATATGTTACTTAAGTTTAGACTAGTGGGAAGTTAGTCCATTCCTATATAAATATGAAACAACATCTTATGATGAATTTAATAATATATGTTTGCCATTCTAGATGTAAACTTTTCCTTTACAAATTTGGTTAAAGCTTATGAGGTTTGACTTTTGAAAAAAATTATATGTGCTACATTATGAAATGGAGAGAGTACCAAACAATTGTAGAATATCGGTACTAGCTCGTCTATAGCACAGATAAAATGAAATTATTCCGTGTTGTCGCACTTGCTACATGCAGGCCTGCAAAGACAATGCGGGTAATTGCTTTCATCCATTACATGCTTTTCATGATTCAAACCTTCTATTTTAAATGTTTCAAACAAATCTAAGTTCTTTTGTGGATGCTAATGAGACATGAGTCTCCGCTCGATCGCTTTGCCGTGTGCCATGCACAAATATACATCCAGCTCATGAGTGTGATGCGAGAGAAAGGAGAAGGACAGAGCGAGGTTAGGTTCCAAGGGGGCCAATCAAAGCGAGTTTTGTCTGTCTGAGTTAGCATCCCATTCTTTGTGCGTGGTAAGGAAGGTATGGAGCATCAATGAATATATCATTATTGGCTACGGTGTGTAAGCAACGTGTGCCTTTCAACGATTCGTTTCCAAAAGAAGACACCTACGGGCACTCGATCGCCATGATTCCTGGAGTGAGCAGAGCACAGCACACGGCGACCCTACCGGACCGATCGTGGGCATATATTTCACCGTGCAGCAGTCTAAACTGTGTCCCTGACCAGGAAGCTAGCGATGGAGCCGATGGAGGACATTGAGTTTGAGGCTCAATATGAAGGGTGCCGACATTTGAGGCTCATTTGAGAGGGGGTTGTCTAAATTAAAAAATCATGACCAGTCAGTTACTAGATGACCCGACCGAACGTATGAGACGGGTTTGAGACGCCCGGCTGTAGATGCTCTAAAGGAGTTATGAAGCATCAATGAATATATTATTGGCAATTGTGTGTAAGCAACGTATGCCTTTTAGGCCCTGTTTGTTTCATAAGTCCTAAGACTTTTTTAAATCCCAACTTATAAATCATAAGTCCCTATCTGTTTGTTTACAGGGACTTATAAGTCCCGAGTCCCTACCTGTTTGTTTACAGAAACTTATAAGTTCATGTTGCACCGCTGCAACGAGGCTCAGGAGAGGGCCTGTCCGGCGATTGGAGGCACCGCTGCAACGAACTGAGGCAGACAGAACCGAGGCGGAGCGGTGACGGGGCGGCGAACCGAGGCAGAACGAACCGAGGCGGGGCGGCGACGGGGCGAGAGGCAGGGCGGCGAACCGAGGCAGAACGAACCGAGGCGGGACGGCGACGGGGCGGGGACGGGGCGAGAGGCCGGGCGGCGGCGGCGATTGGACCGAGAGGCAGGTGGCGTGCGGGGAACAAGCTTGGAGCGACGCGGGGTAGGTCCGGCCCGGGATAAGTCCCAATAAGCTCCTCCCTGAGAGTCTTATTTAATAAGTCCCAAATCACCACAGTAAGTCCCAATAAATTCCTTGTGTTTGGTTTAGGTGGAACTTATAAAGATTTTTTTAATTTCCTAAACCAATAAGTCCCTGAAAACAAACACCCTCTCAATGATTCGTTGCCAAAAGAAGACCCCTACGGGCACTCCATCGCCATGATTCCCGGAACGAGCACAGCACACGGCGGCCGGACTGTGTATATTTATTAATTACGGTGCAGCAGGATACACTGTGTTCTCGACCACGAGGCGATGCAGCCGACAGAGGACATCGAGTTCCTCTGGAAATGGCGCAAGTACCTGCTGCTGCTCGCGACGCTAGTCGCCAGCGTCACCTACGGCGCCGGCCTCAACCCACCCGGCGGCGTGTGGTCCGAGGACCAGAAGGGAGGCAGCAGCAACGCCCCAGAGCACCGTGTCGGCTCCGTCGACCCGCCGGCACCGCTGCTCCTGGCGCCGGCGCCGGCGGTCTACCCGAACCGCGTGGGTGACCCGGTGCTCGTGTCGACCTACATGCGCCGGTACACCGCCTTCTTCTATTGCAACGCCGCGGCCTTCGTCGCGTCCCTGGTCATCATAATGTTCCTGCTGGACCGGCGCATCAGCGGCAACCGCGTCGGCCTCACCGTGCTCCGCTCCGCCATGCTGCTCGACCTGCTCGCCCTCATGGCCGCCTTTGCCTCGGGGAGCTGCCGCGACGTCGTCGCCTCCATCTACGTCTCCGCGCTCTTCGCGGTCGTCTTCGTCTACGTCGCCCTCCACGTCGGCGTGGCCTCCGCCTCCTCCGGTTCTAGCCTCCTACTGCTACTCGGGAGGAAGGCGCCGGACTCGTGTCCTTGGGACGCGGAGGAGAACAAGTACATCAGGGAGCGCCGGAAGTTCCTCTTCCTGCTGGCCACCTTCGCGACGTCGCTGACGTACGCGGCGGGGCTGGCGCCGCCGGGAAGCTTCTGGACCAAGACCGTGGCCGGACACCGTGCCGGCGCCCCGCTGCTGCACGACGGGCGCTACAAGATTCGCTACCACGCCTTCTTCTACGCCAACGCGACCTCCTTCGTCGCCTCCCTCGCCATCATCATGCTGCTCATGAGCAGAACGCTGAGCGACCGCCTCGCCCGGTCTTACGCGCTGCTTGTGTGCGCCCTGGTGGAGCTGCTCGGCCTCATGGCCGCCTACGCCGCCGGCAGCTGCAGATGGCCCACCACGACCGTGTACGTCTTCTCTCTCGTCGGCGCCGTGCTCCTGTACATTGTGCTGCAGATGGCCATCGCCGTGTTCGCCATGGACAAGTTCAAGAAATGGCGAGAAGCCATCTGTAATATAGTGACGACGTGCGCAGGCAAATGGGGGCCAAAGCAAGAGTAAGCGTAATACTATTATTATGTACACGGTCATTTTGCTAACTAACTCTTACCCCCTCTTTTCACACGAGGGGTAAGAGTATAAAATAGATCTTAGCCGTTGATCTTATCAATGAATGGCTTGATTGACTCTTACCTTCTTACCTCACATGTAAAAAAAAGAGGTAAGAGGGATCATGTTAAAATTTGCCATTTATTTTAGTCACAACGTGTCATAATTTCATATATAGGACAGTGAAGCAAAAAAGAGACAAGAAAATCGACTTGAGCAATGGTCAGGGAGACAAGGTTGAGGCGTCGCGGTCCCTTGTGCTGCTGCTGGCGACCCTGGCCGCGACGGTGACCTACCAGGCTGGGCTGAGCCCGCCCGGCGGCGTCTGGCCGGAAGACGACGACCAAGGCCGTACGCATCACATCCCGGGGAACCCGGTTCTCCACGACATGGACTCCAAGAGGTACAAGGCGTTCTACCACTGCAACACGGCGGCATTCGTGGCGTCGGTGGTCGTCATCATCATCGTCCAGAGCAAGCAGCTGAGCGCCATCGGGCGTGCCGCACTCAAGACAGCCATGATACTGGATCTGTTCAGCCTCATGGGCGCCTACGTCGCCGGGAGCTGCCGGGACAAAGTCACCACCATCTACGTCGCCGCCCTCGCTGTCGTCGTCTTCGTCTACACCATCGCCAAAGTCGTGGCGTTCACAGCTCAGGGGCGCCAGACCATGCCGATTGAATGTGTGAAGCGCTTGTCCGAGAGGATTTCACGGTTGCTCAAACTCTCCTCCGACGAGCCGCCCCGGCCAGGAGGAGCAGAACCAGTGACGCAAGGAGGAGAAGACGCACCTCAAGGTCAAGGAGCGGCGCAAGTTGATGCTCCTGCTGGCCTCATTTCCGACGACCAGAACCAGCCCAAAGTCCTTTCTAGCATTCAAGGTCCGTACCCAGCAAATAACCTATCCTAACTCGCTTTACCATTTATGTATTTTGAACTCATATGCATCACATGCTCTAAACCCCATTCCCTACGTTTCAAAATATAGGTTGTATTAATTTTTCAATAGTCAAACTTCTCTCAACTTTGATTAGGTTTATAAAGAAAAATAGTAGTAATATGTACAATAGTATCAGACTATTATCATTATTTTTTTGTGAAATATTTACTCTATTCAAAAAATAATTAATGACATGGTTTTAATAAAACAACGTCGGTTAACGGAGGGAGTATATTATCATATTTTTATCCATCTACTTTCTCTGTTCCTAAATATAAGACGTGTTGGCAGTTTAATAGTACTGTAGTTGTTCATATAGTTCACTATATATTAAGTCAAATGTTTACTTTTAAAGAACTAATGCAACTTATATTCTAGAACAGGGCCGCTAACATGTGTAGTGAATTTAAGTCACCAGTAAAGGTCTCACCACATCTTTTTAGAGGAGGGAAGGACAGAGTTTGTATGCATGCCTTTGCCATTCTTCATCATCCCTTTTAGTGAAAAAGTTGCTCCTCTGATCCATATTAATTGACGCTAGATTAGTACTCCCTCCGTCACAGTTTAGAAGGCACAGTTAAATTTACGTGCGTTTCCACAATAGACCAGGTTTAGGTCGCATTGCATTTATTTCTAGTAGCTAATAAGTACTCCCATATACTATTTCTATATGCATGCGTAGTGTGAATGCTATTTTTTAGCCCATCTCACAACCAATAGATAGCCACCTAGAGAATTTCCAAGCGCGCTTTCTAAACCGTGACAGAGGGAGCATAAATTGTTGCTAATTTCATACTCCCACCGTTCCATATTAAGTGTTGCTGATGACACTTAATATGGAACGGAGGGGGTACAGTTTTATACTAAATCACCGACAGTTGATATGGATAGGAGGGAGTAGCATTTTTTTCCTAGTCATTTTTAGATGCTTCATATATTATAAATCAAGGCTTTATTTATTGATGTTTTTATATATATAGACCTGAGGATACTCTTTTCAAAGAAGACTATTATTGAATATATTTTAAACTCATTTAAATTTTGCGGTTTCAGACATTAGTTGAAATAAATTCCACTTTCAATTTATTCTTAAAGAGACCCAGCTAGGCTCTGTGTCCGAGGGAAAGTGTACTATTGAAGAAAACCTTGAGAACAAGCATGTTATTCTTGAGAAAAAAAGCCTGGAGAGGAAGCGCAAGTTCTTGCTGCAGCTCGCCATCCTCGCTGCTACCGTCACGTACCAGACCGGGCTGAACCCGCCGGGTGGGTTCTGGACGGAAAGCAATGGGGTCAAGAAGGTCACTGCCGGCGACCCAATCCTCCTTGACTACTACGGGGTCAGGTACCAGGTGTTCTTCTACTGTAATGCGACGGGGTTCATGGCTTCCGTTGCCGTCATTCTCCTCTTGGTGAACCAGACGCTGTCGAAGCAAGGCATTCGGAGCAACGCGCTCCACGTCTGCGTCATGATCGGGCTTCTGGGCCTGATGGGTGCCTATGCCACCGGCAGCTGCCGGAAGCTGCGCACCTCCATCTATGTCTTTGCACTTGTCGCCGCGGTGATCGCCTTCCTCGTCCTGGAGATCCTGTTCTACATGTATGCGGACCACCGCAATCTGTCAGAGCAACCATGGGTTCCACAGTGGCTGCAAAGGCTGCTCAAGCCACTATCTTCGGCGCCGATGCGGCCGGATGATGGGAACGACAAGGACAGGGTCTCCGCCTCCAAGCGACTACAGCAGAAACGACGCCGCGTGAAGTACGAGAAACGTAAGTCCCTGATGCTGCTTGGCATCCTTGCAGCGAGCGTGACGTACCAAGCAGGTCTCGCTCCTCCCGGCGGCACGTGGGGCGACGACGATACCGCGTCATCACCGTCTCCCTCGCCGTCGCCCTCCTCCCTATCGCCATCACCGTCGGCTGCGTATATCTCCGTTGCCGGCAACCCGATCCTACTTGACACCAATGCGGCACGGTACCAGGCCTTCTTCTACTGCAACGCGACGTCATTCGTCGCCTCCATCGTGGTCATCATGCTGGTGCTGCTGCGCACTGTGAAGAAGAAGCGTGGGGCGCCACTGTGGGCGATGCAGACCGCCGTGGTGTTGGACCTGTTGGGCTTGCTGGGTGCCTATGCCGCCGGCAGCTGCAGAGACTGGGAGACGTCCGGGTACGTAATAGCGCTCGTCGCCGTGGTGGTCATCTTCATCACGATCTACGTGTTGCTATCATTCGACGCCGTGCTGGGGAAGGCTAAGCAGCTCACTGTCTGGAAGTACTTTTCTAACAAGAAAGAAAAGGTGTTGAAATACTTGGGAAGAAGCAATGATCATCATGGGCGGCCGGTTGCAGTCACTAGTGTGTAACTAATTAAGTCTCCTTGTTTACATTCCTCTGATTTGGTTTTTTATTATTACCTTGTATTTTTTCTTTCTAGTTATTCTTTTGGTTTGAAATGCTGCTGATCGGACAACTTGTGTCAGATTTTGGTTGTACACTCTCTCAGTCCTCCGGGTTACAAAATATCTTGGATTTGGTTTGGCTTGTATATTTTCAGTTATTCAATTGTTTAGTTAGAGGGGATTATGTTGATACTTTTCTTTGTCTCATATATGTAACATCCAGAAAAAACTATTTCCGACTCATGCAGAGATGGTTTTCCAGTATAGTTTTATATAGGGTAGTCCGATAGAGACATCATGTTTTGGATTGAAGAAATAGAGGATCAATTCAAAAACATCTCAGTAGTTGAAAAGGCAGCCCTAAAACCTTATTATCTGTCGGAGAAAGAGAGGCACAATACAACGGACTCAGAGGGTTTAAATACCTTACCGATAACTCAAACCGGAGATGGTTTCCTGGTGTAAACTACTCCAATACTTCCAAGTCGGAGGCAGTTTTGCATCTGGAACAGCCTGTAATAGTGGGTCAGCTCATTGGAGGCGGGTGGTTTTACTTTTCTAAATCGCTTTAGCATACTTGTTAAAGGAAGATAGAGGTTTTATTCCTCGGCTCCGCCTCTGTGCATGTCCAGTGATCGCGTGTAATTGCATGTCTACTGATCCTGCACAACATGTCCGTCGGTCGAGCGCAACTGTGCGAGTAGATTTGCCGGTTCTGTGCACCTGCATATCCATTAGCTGCACACCCGTGCGCAACTGCATGTCAACCAATTACGTGCAACTGTAGAAAAAAAATGTAGGAAATACACTGAGAATTTTGACAAACAAAAAAGAAAAGTGAAACATAAAACTGAAAGAAGAAGAAAAGAAAACAGGAAGTAAAATCTATGCTAATGTCACCTAGATAAGACTTAGTTTATTATCTTTTAGATTGGTGCACATGCATCACGTGTAGACACCTAGAGATCAGTGTAAGCCCCCATTGCATCGTGCGTGTCCATAATAAAGCATGTGATATTTCGCGGTGAATGAAGTACAATCAAATGTCAAGAAGTAACTAGTATTTAACACTTCACCTATATGTAGGTTGCATGAATTTTCAATTTGGGCCAGTCGATTTCTTGGCCGTCGACTCTTGTTCTGAGATTTGTGTTGTGTTTTTTTTCTAAACTGTTGCGTGAGCTGGTTTGGGCTGTTTTTTTTTACTGACCACATATTTAGGTCACTCGATTTTTTATTCGGCTGAAGCCCATTACCTGCACCGCCCAACCCATCTCTCTTTCATTTTGTTAAAAAAAAATCATTTTTTCAGTTTTTATGCATTATGTTTTGTTATTTTTTCTGTATTAGTTGATTTTAAATATTTTTAGGTATGTTTGGGATTTGGGTCAGTATAAATGTTTACACACAAATACTATCTAATATTGTGAAAATTACACTATTATTTGATTATTGTTTGCTTACTAGGAAAGTGCAATTTTGGTGCAAAGTTGTGTGCAAGATTTTTTTTTAACTTTTTTTCACTATGTTTATTCTTAAAGAGTAATACCAATGGCGCTAATTCATTGTTCCTTATAAAACACCACTAATTAATTCCTTCTTAGTAAATATTTTGAGATAATTCTACTATTATATACTTATTTTTGCATATTTTAAACAATGTAATTTTTGTGTGTGTCATATGCAAATTTTGTAAAATCTTTGTTTTACATTTCTTTTGTTTTATTTCTTCTTAGAGGGTAATAACAATGCCACCAGTTCATTCTTCCTTAGAAAACTCATTATTTTGACAAGGTTTTAATTTTATTTCATATTCTTCTTCCTAAAGGGTAATACCAATGGCACTAACTCATTTTGCATATAAAACATCATTATTTTGATTTTGTTGTTGTTATTATTTTATTTTCTTTCTTTTTAATGGTAATACCAATGACACTAAGTCACTCCTTCGTATGAAATTTATTTTTGTAAAAATTACACCATTGTATGCTTATTCTTGCATATTATAAAAAAACTCAATTTTGTCATATTATGTTCAAAATTTGTCATTGTTTGATTTTTTATAAATTAGTTCTTCTTAATGGGTAATAACAGCTTAACTAATTCATTCTTGTTTAGATAACTTCATTATTTTGATTTTTATTTCATTTTCCTTCTTTTTAAAGTGTAATACTAATGCCACTAGTTCATTTTTTCTTAGACAACTTCATTATTTTGATTATTTGGATTCTATCCGTATTCCTAATGGTAATACTATTTTTTCATTTTTTTAGTTTTTTATTTTCTTTATTCTTATAGGGTAATAACAATGCCACTAACTCATACTTCCCTAGGAAACTTTAATTCTTCTGGCTTTTTCTTTGTATTAGTTCATGGTGAAGAATAAGGGTAGAGAAAGAAGAAGGTGGCTGGGCAGTTGGATCTTGATCGGGCAGTGGAGATGATTTAACTAAACGCCCAAAAAAATAGGCGCCTAACAAATAATAGCCCCCATGACAGGGATATATACTCACTAATTTTTATGCTATATGTGTGTGATTCATACCGCTGTTTAAAAAGTCCACTTCCGTATGCTTATTTTTGCTTATTATGAAACAATGAAATTTCTATGCCAATGGTGTGCAGTTTTGTGTCCTTGTTTGTTTTAAATGTCTTTACATTTTATTTTTTGGCTTCGATAGGTAGGGTCTCGAAGGGGCCTCCCTCGTTCTTGCTCGTAAAACAAGTGTCTCCTTCGGTTTTGCTTTTTTTGAGGCTTCCTTAATTTGAGGAAATCAAGCTGTTCGACCACAGATAGGATCGGTCGCTCGGGAAAAGCCACTGTTTCCTGCCCTTTTCTGAACAGGGAAATCTGCTCGGAAAAGCTCCTTGTTGCTAGTTCGGTAAATAAATCAAGAGTGTCCGACCCTTGGGAGGACTTCCATTTAATAGCTAAGCAGTTCTATTCCGGAATGCAAATGTGCGGTTCTGAATGCATTAGGCAGAGCCCTTATTTGCTATTGAAAAACGTGTCCAACAAAGACTTTGAGCCTGATTGTGCAGGATCATACGTCAGGTCTCCTAAATCGATTTTAGGTAATACCAATGCCCTTAATTCGTTCTTTCTTAGAGAAAATTATGTTTTGTTTTTTACTTTTCTATTAGCTTTGGTTTTAGTTTTAGTTTAGTGAGTGTTGCATGCATGCAGTCCTATCTATTTATCCAACAAAGTTTAGCTATGAATAACATGTACGTGTAACCCATCCATGTATGACATGCCCAGGAAATAGCATGCGCGTGATGGCAAAATGGTAGGTCCTTTCATCCTCCTAAATCTGTGAATGGTGCATGGTGAAGAGAAGCAACAACCATGCACGCATTTTTTTACCATGCAATGCACTCCATATTTTGTATATGTATTTGTTCTCTTCTTTAGTTTATGTTCCACTGGGGTAACACTAGTTACTGTTGTATTAGCAACTAAAATATCATATATTTTATAATGGCCTACTAAAAACAAATTATCGTAGGCTTACACTGTATTTTGGCATATGTACGTGCCATGCATGCACACCTAGTCCTATCAATTCATCCAGCAAAGTAACTCATTTTTTTTTCTCCAATGGCCTTTGGGCCATGGAGGTCTAGAGGATCTTAGCACCCTGCCTGCGGGAGGGATCCTGTTCTTGTTTTTGTTAGATTCAACGTCTTAGTTGGGGTTGTGTGGCGGCGGCGATGTCCCTTAGTAGGAATAATGTCTCCAACGTTGTATCCCCGTACCGATGGTGCGTCTAGCATCGTCAAAAGTCGTGTGGAGGTGTGTCTCCGTCGGATCTCATGGGATTCGATCGGTGCCGGTATTCGTTGGATATGATTGGACGCGGTCTTCATTCGTCTTCGTTTGAGTGTTTACATGTTTAATCCTGCTGATCTACGACTTTCTTCATCGGCGATGGTTGCTGCTCTAGTGCGCTAGTCCTATGGGGCCTTAGGCCTTAGCGCAATGACTTTCTGACTGTCTACTATAACAAGGTTTGTCCGACTCCGGTAAGGGATGGACGATGACAGCGGGCGTGCCTTCGGCTCGCTTCAGTGCATGTAGTCGTCGCTATGTGGTCTATAGATATGGCCGTAATTTTTAGTGAAATTATCTCCGTCATCCGGCCGATTACAGCGTAGCGTCCACCGCCTCCCACGCACGCCACACGTCCCATTTTCCTTACCTCCATAGTTAACCAGGGAGAACCACTCGTTCCTTTGTTTAGTCATTCATCTTCTACACCTAGCTTGCATCCTCATAGATATGTGCCACTTCACCCTATTCGGAACTTCCCCGCTCCGCAGAGTTGGAGAGTTGGGTTTTGGCAGCTCCATCAAATCCAGGTAAAGTATGATCCACTTCCGGAGCGGAGTTCCAGGAGCGGAGAGAAACCGAACGTAGCCTTCATCCAAGCATTGACCTCGTCCGTGACATGGCAGGTGACCGGTGCAGAGGCCTGCTACCAGGCGTAGATGCTAGAAGCCGCCTCCCGCACTGGCAGTGCTGTGAATCGGCCGTGCGTGCATTGGAAGCTTCCGAACTGCACCGCTCGCATCTACGAGGCATGTCGCCACGTCCGCCATCGTTCTTCTGTCATTGTTCCACGTCGCTGACGTCCTGGAGGAGCACCGACATCCATAGGTGCGGCCTCCCCGAGCTGAGATGCTATAACAGATCCTGCAACATGATTTTTGTTACAAAAAGTTTCCGCAACATAATCTCTGCTGCAAAAATTTCTACAGATGTTTTCGTAACATGACCTCTGTTGCAAAAAATTCTACAAACGTTTCCACAACATGGTCTATGTTGCAAAAAAAAATCTGCAACATGATCTATGTTGCAAAAATAATCTACAGCATAACCCCTGTTGGAGATGTTTCTGCAACATTATTCTTGTTGCCATAGTTGAGGGTGCGATCCAATGATGCCAGATCTAATGGCCCCATGGCCCGGCCGGTCTTTTAAAAAGATCAGCTGGCGGACGCGTAACACCCCATAATTTTTATTACCTTTACTGTACTTGGTACTGCCATGATTGAAAATGAATTGATTGTAAGGTTCTTGAAAAAAAGAAAATAACTAAAAAAAATCATCCAGCAAAACTCACATGAGTGAACCTGATCATCAACTGCATACACGCGATGCAAAACTTAACAAGAGAAGTCACCGGCGTACATGCATGCTCACCCGGACAAGACGCATGTGTCGCAATACTAAAAAAAAAGTGGCTGGCCCAAAATGAGAATTCAGTCATCGTGATCAGTAGCCGGCCGGTCCCTTTGTTTAACTAGGCGATGGATGTGCACATGAGGTTGATGCTGCAGGTCTTTTCACCGACCCTGCGGAGCACCCAGAAAGCTCATTTTACCGGTGCAAGGAGCTACCGGCCAACCATCCACCGTTCACATGCGCAGTGATTCGGAGCCCACAGACAATGTATAGATGTGTATAATAACAACCCATCTCTTGTAGTATCTTTATTAATAGTCGAATCAATGTCAGATGAAAAGGTCCATGTCAGCACTAAAGTAATACTTGAGGCATGCATGTTTCATTCTCTCTCCTCATTCTCACCTACAGAAGATGCATCACATGCGAGACTAATTCATGCTCTTTATTTTCTCTTAGGCAATTTCATTCATTCATATCTTTTAGACTACAGTTTCATTTTAGAAACTTTTTACATATTTGAACTCCTCATGCCAAGAACTTCAGAACAAGATCAATCTTGAATACATTCAAATATTTTTTAATTTCAACATTTCAAATGAGTGAAACATGTTTTGTGGAATAGACGAAATAAGTTTTTTGATTGATCGAAACAAAAAATTTCAAATGAGTACATTCTTTTTTCATGCATATGAAACAAATTTCACTGTGAAATATGTTTAAATTGTTATTTCAAAAATGTGAAACTAGTTATTTTAAAACATGTGAGATTGATTATTTCAAATTGTTTGTAAATGAGCGAACTCTTTTTTTTTTGAAGCGAGTGAAATTGATATTTCATTTGATTTAAATTTCAATTATTCCAAATGTTTGAAACTAATATCTGTAATGATTTAAATACATTTCAATATATTTTGTAAATACAAAGTCGAATTAATTTTTGATATATATTTATGGAGTGAAATCAGTTTTCCAAATTAGTGAAATGCGCCTTTTCAAATTAGTGAAATATGGATTCTCGAATGAGTGAAATTTTATTTTTTGAAATGACTGAAACCGTAAATTAGTTTTTTTAAGATACTTTTGTAATTCAAGCACGTATTTTCAAATGAAACGAGCGAAATTAGTATTTCAAATGAGTGAAATCAGTTTTCTAAAACGACTGATTTTTTTATTTGGATGATATTTTTTCACTGACTGAAATTGTTTTTAAATTGAAATATTATTTTTCTAAAACCCCTTTTTCAGCGTGTATATTGCCTTGGTAATATGTATTCTGAAACTAGTGAAATGAGTGAAATCTATCTTTCGTAACGAGTGAAATCAATTTTTTGAAACAAGTGAAATATGGTATTTCAATTGAGTGAGTTTAATATGTTTTGTGAAATTAGTTTCTTGAAATTTTACTTTTGTGAAACATTATATACCAGCCTTTTGAGTAAATTTATTTTTTAAAATGAGATAAATTAGTATTGGGAAATAATTGAAACATGTTTTTCAATTGCAAATTAGTGAAATTAGTCGTTTGAAATGAGTGAAATACAATGAAATTGAAATATGATATATAAAATTCAAACTAGTCAAAAATGTATCCAAGATTGGTCTTGTTTGAAAGATCTTATCGTCCTGGATTCAAATATATAAAAATTTACAACGACGGAAATATGGTTGACAAGTTATCAGTCACTTAAATTGTGGTCCTAAAATTAAAACCCAAGTCTTTATGTGGGAGAGACATAATACTAAATGCATGCAGTCATCCAGTCTCACACTTTCTTTCCTCCCAAAAGCTGTCAGGTGTGTCAGCCCGTATTACTCAGCATAGTTATGAGAAATGCTTCACATGTTTATACCCAAGTGGACTCACCAACCTAGATGAAATTGATGGATGGTCGATTCCTGCCCGGTACCTACCGGCTCCGGTAAAAAAAATAAAATTCGGCGGAGCACCTCTTAGCAGTCCTTGTGATGTGCACGTCGTGGAAGACCAGACCCTGGAGGACCTGCCCCGTGACACTTCCGCGCGTCTTGGTCACAGACTTGTAGCAGTGGGGAGAGCCAGCCGCTGTCCATGGGCGGACTACGAATATTGATGGGAAAGGAAGGACGTTTTGATTTTGTAGCGTACGTGGTGTTATTAAGCTGTCGCTATTTGTAGAGAGTGAGATGGCGTTTCTTTTTCATTTTTCATTTTTTTTAGCTGGAGTCAGATGGCGTTTCTGTGGCCATTGATCGCTGTGATGTTTTTGCTTAATTAGTGACTATAAATATTCATCGTTTCTCACTTCTCAGTTTTTTTTTTGAACAAAGACTTCTCAGTTTAATTACTGGCATTGATGGATGACACCATTTTGCTTTGGACATATATCTTGGCGCTGACAAGAAATGCATGCCGATTGGCGAACACCGGAGATGAGCCCGTACGCGACGTTTTGGCCGCCTTGGCGCTGCCCCCATGTACAAACAACAGTGACTGGCATGTCGATTGCATAGTAGCCATCAATGTCGGTTGCTGGTGATGGTTATTTAGAGCGATAGATAGCGCTCGCTCAGGTGGAGTGGTTTTTCTATCACTGTTTTTCTTTTGTGGCCTGGTTTCCTCTCCGGGTTGCTAGGTTGGGGTGTTTTTCTTCTGCAATTTTCTTGGGCGATCAGTTTTCCTTTCTGTTTTTTCTCAGTTACTTTTTCTATTTTTACACATTTTCCCATATTTTTATTTTCTTCGAGATCTCACTTTTTATTTATTTTATATCTTATGTTTCTGGATTTCTTATATCTTATATATATACATCTTCTGCTCTCCATTTACCTTTTTTTATTTCAGTTTCCTTTTTTTCATGTTTCATTCTTTTTTGCATTCCATATATACATTCATATTATTATTTTGTTTTTCTTAAATATACGAAGTTTGTTTATAAACATAATGTTTTATACTTTAATATTTTCCTAATACACATTGAACTTTTTTAATACACTTAGAAAATTTCTCAGATACACATCGAATTTTGTTTAATTAATGTTATATAGTACATTTTAAATGCACGTTGGAAATTTTCGCAAACATATTTCACATTTTGAAATATATGATGATGACCATTCGAAATATTTTATACATGTTTTAACACGCGATGAATGTTCATATACAAGATAATATTTCAATTATGATTTTTTTATAAATACATGAGCAATTTTTAAATACATGTTGAACTTTTCAAATACATGTAAGAATACATGACTTTTTATAAATACTTGAACACATTTTTAATAACATGCATACTTTTAATATGTGTTGAACAACTTTTAAATACCTGTTGAACTTTTCAAATACACGAAAGAGTACATGATTTTTTTTATAAACACTTGAACACATTTTCAATAAAATGCTCATCTTTTTAATATGTGTTGAAAAATTTCTAAATACACAATTAACACTTTTCTAGAAAACACTCTGTCCAGATTTTTAAATACTTGTAGATGTGAAAGACCTCGTGCACTCAGGGACCCAATGCGAAATAGTGGAGCTTCAACCGCATTGAGCATGTGAAATATAGAGATTTGTTCATAGTTCTCGTCACCTTATGGGCCATTTGGCACGCACGGCGAAAGCTGATTCACGAAGACATGCAACAAATCCCATTTTTGACTTTGCTTCGTGGATCGATGAAAGCTGCTTCACGAAGACATGCAACAAATCCCATTTTTGACTTTGCTTCACAGATCGATTCATCACTGATTTAGATATCCTCTACAGGCGACCTAAAGTGCCATGTCTCTTGTACGAGGACAAAACTGTTGTGCATGCATGTATTCTTCACAATGTGGCGATTGCCTTGCCGGGGGTAGAAGCAGGAAACGGCGCCGGTGCAAAGCCATGGTCTAAAGCTTGCCTGGAGGTGACCCCCGTAAAGGATGTAGGCATGCCGGGCAAATTTTTTGTCATAGGAGACCCTTTTCCTTTCTAAGATTTCCATATAATGCCAATGGGCACTTGTAGTAGTTTTTATCAAGCTCTCCTTTCTATGGTTTTCACTTTCAGAAATATTTCAATCATTTGAACTGTACACAGGAATTCTAATATCTTTCAAAATATTTTTCAATAATTTTAAAATTTCGAGCGAACATTTTGGTCTGTTGGCCAAAGTGCAAAGCGAAATCACTGAAACCGTATAGTAGCAGGAAATGGCACCCGTGCAAGCTAGCGTCTAGAGCTTTCCTGGTGGCGACGGCCTGATCATATGAAAGGGCGTAGGCATGGTGGTCAAGTTTTTGTCCTACGAGATCCTGCAATGCCAATAGGCACTTTGTAGTGTTTCATACCAAGCTCTTCGTTCAGTGTCGTGTGCATAGTGCACCGTCAAGCATGCATGGCTTGAGCACTAACTACCACACTTATCTCTGTTTAATTGGAGCATATTGTGGTCATCTCTTGGGCAATGCTGCTCGTCCCCATGTATCTACCAGCCTCGATATTTCGAGGTATGATCAGGTTTTACTAGACTCTCCGGAGTATCACAAGTAAATTTGGACGCGTTTATGCACATGAATATGAGGATACGATGAGCCAATGGATGGCAGCTGGCATGGGGGCATCTGAGTATGATTTTCACTTTCGGTAAGATTTTGATGAATTTCACTAAATATTAGTAGACACTGAAGTATTTACTTTTCTGTCAAAATAATTCAATACTTTCAGTTGTACATATGAATTCAAATATTTTTCTTGAATATTTTTAAAATTTCACGCGAACTTTGGTGATTTCAGTAGGTGTTGTAATAGAACTAAAATTCCATATATGTACTAGGGAGCACCCATCACGTACAATTCATGGAAACCAACCTAGGGACTCTGTGGAGCCCTCTCAACGCCCGCCACCACCAGGCCAGAATCCTCCACTCCCTTTGGTACTACCGACGCCAAGCAAAGCCTGTGGTGGCTGGTTGCGGCAAGGATTACTCTGATCCCTGTTAGCGCCGAATCTTGAGTCATGTATATCTGCGTATTTAGTTTTGTTATGCATGTGATTTAGAAGGTCTAGGGACTAGCTAGTCGTCGAAGTTTTAGTGGATATGTGCGGAGAAGACAAGAAGATGCCGACGGCGGTGTGAAGCTGCAATCTTGTGTGAGGCGGCAAGGTCGTGTGATACAGCATACGCGTGGCCGGCTGAAACAAGACAGGCCGGCTGGACGGATTAGTTGAAGCTAACGTTCAGTACAGGTGCTAGCTACTCAGGTGACTCGGTGAGCTAGTGCATGGACGAGTCAGTGTAGGTTGCAAGGAATGAGTCCAAGCCGATGTCCATTGACTTATACTCATGTATTGCGTCAGGGTTGAAAAATCTGAAATGCGTTAAAAAATATGAAGCAATTGCTCGACTTGTCATCAGGGTTTGGCTCTTGGCCTTGTGTGTTAGTGGCGCATGGATAGGAGTGGATGGCATCACCTGCACGTGTGGTTTACGTAGTTGAGTATGTGGTTGAGTGGCGGATCAACTAGTTGCTGAACTACATGTATATATAGTGGTTGAATCTACTACCACTATAAAAGGAAGAGAGGGACAGATTCAAATAATCTTCACCGTCGGTGCACCAAATCTAACGACCCATGATCCTCCTGTGTTTAACACCAAGCCGCCGTGTTTTAGTGCCCGCAAATACCTTGGCCCACCATGCTAATAAAATCCTCCCATGATCTGTTCGCCCCAACTGCGGCACGCCCATTACCTCGCTGCCTACCAAGCCGATGCACGCACCCCCTCCCCTTTCCGTCGCCTCCTCCACACGACCCTACCCTATGCGCCGCCCCTCATTCTCGACATCGAGAGGCACACAGGAGCTGTTGCCACCGCCAGGGACGTGGACCTGTGCGGGCCAACCGCCGGCGGAGAGCTCCGCGACGCTACGCCGCGGGCTCAGGCGTACGAGGCCGGCCGCGCCCGAGCCCGCGGCATGGCGTCACGGAGCTCTCCGCCGGCGGTTGGCCCGCACCGCCGATGCCATCCCACCCGCACCACCTCACCTCGCCTCTCCCCGCCGCCGTCCTCCAGCCACCGAGTCAAGGCCTCTACTATGTATTTTTGGCTGCTATCTCGATTACTCCTCCGAATTCATTGTTTCTTGTTGTTAAATTGCCCCTTTTCCTTGTTTGGTCATGGTACTCTTTCCCCGCTTGTGATAATTTGACAGTGTTTTTGGCGAGGATATGAGATCCCTCCTTCTCCTTCCAATCTGTCAAATTGATTTTCTGTAGCTTTTGTTGATCTTCTATTTGTTCCAACTAAATTTCTCATTCCATTTCCTAATCCAACTCCTTTGCAGGAACCTGATCCCGATGATGACTAGAGAAGGATGTATGTGAGAAGTGCCGGTGTTAGCTCATAAGTATATCAGAAGATAAGCATCCATTGTATAATTATTCGGTTATACTATTAATCCATGCCTCAACAATTGACTAGATTAAACGAGAGGATGAACAAGGACTTTCCTGATGATTGGGTTCCTGAGAGGAGCATTAGTCAATCAACCAGCCCACCTGTCATCATGAGAAAAGCTAAAAAGTGAATGTTGTTAGATTGGTTAAAATCAAACCACTAAGGTTTGCATCGAATGTTGTTAAATTGGTTTCGTCAACCATCCAACTTGTACCCAACGGATGTCATTTTTTATCTTAGTTGACTAACCCCTCTTTTTATAATGGTCCAGCAAATTAAGAGGAAAGAGAGAAAAATGTATGACACAAGAAGAGATACTTTTAGAAGCAGCTGAAACATGTATCCTTTGTTTCTCTTTCTAACTTTACACAAAGGATTTTTTTGTGAAGAAATGATTTAAATGTGCCACTGTTGATTAGATATTTGTTATTATCTTTAGCTATATTTTGAGAGATCATGAACATGAGAAGGAAGTGAAGACAATGTTTGTTGTTCAGAAAGATGTTTTTGGGGATTCTACAATTATATTCTCCATACCTAAATAGTGAATTTAGCAACTATTCTCTTTGTATTTCATGTTTCCATTATAGGAATCTATATCATACTTGTGTGCATTACTACTTATCAGCGAGTGAATTAGGGGGCATCATTTTGTTCCTGCCGTCTACATTGATGTTTTCTTTACGAAAGTGACAACCAACTTTCCAAGTTCAAGTCAGATGACACGAAGAGGGGTGAGAAGTTTATGATGGTTCTTCATGTATGGGGCATTTAGGTTATATTTTAAAATACTTTCCAATGTTGTTTTGAATGTAGTGAACTACCGATTAACTATTTCATTGGCTTTGGAGGAGGTTCACTTAAAGCCATATGAGTTTTTGTAGTTGTGAGGACTTCAACTATAGGTTCAACTCCATGCGCTTCAATGGCAAGGAAGGCTGCATCAAGCCGGTCATCGTACAACACACCCAGAAATCCAATGAGAATCATACGAGGATCCCACTTAGCTCCATGCTCCCGGGGGAAATGGTCTATGCAATCATTGCTCACCGGATGTGTCTATGCAATCATTGCTCACCGGATTATGCTTTGCAATTTGTTTCCGCTCTATAGCTTCTTGACCAAATGATACAATGGGTTTGGAATTGTAGATGATATGGAAGATTGCTCATTCAGAAGTGCATATGATTTTTCACTAATTTAATGTGTTGTCTTCTAAATTCGGATGTAGTCATTATTCAAATTGTGCAGCCTACATTCTGGATAGTACAGTTCCTCAAGCATTCCATAACTTGCAGGATACTCAGGGTTATGAGTTGACTACCTTGCTGATGGTAGATGACCTTTTCATTAGGTATACTCAGATCAGGTTTTATTGAGCTTGTAGAAATTAGTGATGCAGATAATTGTCATCAATGATGAAAAACATATCGCGGCCGTATTATGCCCAAAGCTTTTGAAATGCCAATCTTAGAAATATTGACTTGCATCTTTATTGATTTATTAACAGAGAAATACCCCACATGCTTTAGTTTTCGGGACATGCTACAATATTTTCAGAGATGGGATGCGTGTGAGTTGATGTTGTACAGAAAACAGTTGCAGTTTTTAAATGAAAACATAATGACTCACACATTATGTGAGTTCAGTCATTTGCCTTCTCTAATTTCTCTTCAGCCCAAGTAGGTTTCTTCAGTTGGATATGCTGTAAAGAAAATTGTGGGCAGCAACCCCTCTTGTCTGCAAAAAGAAGGTTTATTGCGCACATCACATTTGCCTTCTCTAATTTCTCTTCAGCATGTAAAAAATATTTCTATTTTGGCTGTACTGTATACCCATATCTTCCTTGCCAGCTTCCAGTGCTGAACTGTTATATAAAGCACCGTAGCTGCTAATATTATAATCCAGTGTATACTAAAGTGTTTACTTTGCACAAATGCATTGCGCAGATGGTGTTACTTGCTGTTCCAGCTTGTGGTGATCTCAACATTTTTGCTTGATGCTGCTGTAAAGGTATGCATGTGCCTGGATTGATAACAGACATAGGCCATTCAATTTAATGTTCTAATGCTTATTTCGCCACAGCTTACTTCTTGGTATGAATGTAACTGCCTAGAGCCCATTCCTATGTTTTATCGGGAGCAGTTAACCAAAAATAGAATGGTTGACTTAGTATACGGATTACAGGTCTATTTGTGCTTTAGAATGTATGCTTCACAATAAAAAGTAAAATTATCATTATATTGGTACAGTTGTATGTGAAATTTAAAACAGGTGTATTTTTACTTGATTTTTTAAAATTCACACCATGTAGGGAAAAGGAGACCAGAGGGGTTTGGGGATAGGGCGGGGTGGGATGTGTGTGGATGTAACCTACTTTGCATATTATTCTTAAGAAGAAGCAACTGGCAACTCATTTTTATTTGATCCGGGAAATTAATCGACAATGATAATTCTGCCCCCAACTGAACTTTGGGTTATTGCATAGTTACCAAATTGCACCATGTACAATTATAAGATTATTTTTGATTGTATTCTTACTAAACAATCTTGCATTCTACAGGACTGCTATTGTTGTATGTGAGTTATTCTATTGACCGGTTCTCGGAAAAACTTCCGATACACGATCCATGATAAAGTTTTTGGCACAAGTTTTTTTTGGAAATGGAGGCAAAAGTTTTGCCTCATCGATTAATTAAGAAGAAGAAGAGAATTTCTCAATTAATTAATGGAAAATCGGGTGAAAACCAATACAAACGGTGCACATGTCAATATTTACAAGTCCAAACTTGATGATACAAAACCATACTACTAATGCTAATTTGTATCTTCTTTGACCAGTGTTGCTCGAGACCTTGCGTTTGGAATTGCATCAGTACCATGGCTGGGCTTTATTTTTGATGATACAATCTTACAGATTTCAGTACCATGGCTAGGCTTTATTTTGGATGATACAATCTTACAAATTTCATTTACCCTCGCAGTCAGCTATATTGCTTTCTTCACTGTAAGATAACGAACATATTGAGGCTCCTATATTTCTATTCTTTTTCTCTAGAAGGACATGATTAGTTCATTGTTTTTAAATGGTTTGTAGCTTCACTAATAGAATGGTTGTCAAGACCCTTTTTGCAACACTGGGATACTGTTTTAATGGCTTGTGATGGCAATCCAGGGTCCTTTCTTGATGCATTCATGTGTGCTAATGAGGTGTCTATGTACTTATGATTAATATTAGATTGTTTATGTTGGTGTCATTTTCTTACTTCGCACTACAACTATGTATACTGCTAGCGAAGTTCTTTTCTTGTAACTGTTTTCCCCAAGTAACTCCTTATCTCTGATATTGTACTCATCATTTGTTCTGTGAGCAATTGTTTAATTTTTAATAGCTTACCATGGATGATGAACCATGAATGTTGGCTTTGTTAATCTTCAAGCAGTGTTACATGTTAGTGATATTGATTGCAGATTTTTTGTGGTTTACTGCATGATTGGAAGCGGGTGTATGTTACAAAATAAAATTCATTCTCATTATTTCATTTACTCATTATATTGTTTTTATTAGTCGAGACGTGCATTGCACGTACAAGCTTACTAGTTGAGAATAAAAAGGGCAGTGACGGAGGCAGCTATATTGCAGTCTTTGTGTTAATCAAGGAAATGAGTCTCGACAAAGCTATCGTGTCTTCTTCCTTGATGTATGTGGGTGTGCGTGTGTGTTCTCGTGTGAGACAAAATGTGAGAGAAGAGAGATAGCTAGAGGAAGAAGAAGGTTCCAATCCGAACACCCCCGTACTATCTACGTGGGGGCTGAAGCAGACGACTGGCCAACTCTTGAATTTAAATAAACTGCCGCACAGGAGGAAATATTTTCAAAAAACAATAAGCAATATATTACATATAGGCTTTGTTCCATAATACAGGATTGGATAAACACAATTACATTCATTCAAAGATAATGTCCTTCGCACACTGGCCCATTATAATGCGGGATCCTTCCAGGACGTCATCAAAATAGCGCTTGGGCGTACGGTGCTCTTTGCCCTCAGGTGGCCCCTCGGTCGCAAGCTTGACGACGTTCATCTTCGCCCATTGCACCTTGACGCGGGCGATGGCCATCCGCGCACCTTCGATGCAGACCGATCACTTTATGGCATCAAGTTGAGGGCAGGCATCGACCAGCCGCTTCACGAGCCCGAAATGGCTGCTGGGTACGGCTTCGGCAGGCCATAGACGGATTATTAAATCCTTCATGGCCAATCCGGCCACCTTATGCAGTTCGGACAACTATTTCAGTTGATTGCTAAGGGCCATCGGATGCTCTGGTGCAAGGTATGTCGACTAGAACAACTTCTCCCATGAGCTCCCCTCCTTGGCTCGGAAGAACTCCGCAGCATCAGCCACACCGCGAGGCAGATCCGCAAACGCTCCTGCAGAACTCCAAATCCGGATCAGTAAGAAGTACCTTTTCTTCACAAATTTGCTCTGCATAATAAAGGTCTTACCCGCCGCAATTTGCTTGGCCTCCTGGACTTCCCGGAAGGCGCCCTGGGCTTCAACCCGGGCCTCTTGTGCGCTTTGGCGGGCCTTAGCAAGTTCGGACTCTTGGTCCGTAATATTGCGCCCCATGGGCTCGCACTTCTTTACGGTGTCTTCGAGCTCCTGCTGAACCTCCCCGACCCTTGACTCGTGTTTCTTGCGGGCGGCTTCTTGCTGCTCCGCCCTCTTCTGGGCCTCGCTCAGAGCTTTCTGGAGGGACTCCACCTCGGCCGCAGCTCCTATGAAGCATCATATTAACGTGATCAACACAAACAATTTTTATCATTTTTAAGATTTGAATAGGCCATTGCATACCTTGCTTGTCCTCTTCATCGGCCTGCTCCAGCCTCTGCTTTAGTTTGGCTACTTCGGCAGCATGGGAGGTCGCAGCCAGCATCGACGGCTTCTTATTCACATAGACATATATTATTAGTCTCCTGCGAAAATTATTCGATCCGCTGTCCGGCCTTTCTTTTCGAACACCGGATAGAGTCTCAGGGGCTACTGTATGTACTACGGCGTTCTTTTTGCATAATTGCGGTATGTACCTCAAAGCCTGTTAGAAGGCTGGCGCAGGCTTCGGCCAGTCCGCTCTTAGCGGACTGAACCCTCTCAACCACCGTACCCTAAGGATACGGTGTTCTTCTACGATGGAAGCACCTTGGAGTGCTTCCAGTAGAGTGTCCGGTGCCTCCGGATGGACAGAGGTCACCGGCGGAATTGGTGCAGCTCCTTCTTTCAAAGGAGGCTGCTTACCTGATTCCGGAGCCGTACGGGCCTCTAGAATAGTATTCGGCTGGGGGCCGAATTGGGTATGGCCCCTGTCGCTAGTCTGCAGGGGGGCCTGCTACCCCATGTGTCCGGCGACCGAGGTATCATGATTCAACATATTAAAACCACGAAGTAAAGGAGCTGGATCCGGCCAGGGGCTTCTTCCTGGGACGCCACTCAGGGATGCTATCGGAGTCCGATTTGGAATCATCCGCAAGGGAGACTCTCCCTTTCTTGGACGCCTCCGCCTCTGCCTCCGTGGAGGCTGCCCTTTTCTTCCTTTCCCCCTCGGGGGGAGAATCGCTTTCCTCCGCCTCCTCGTCGTTCTCGGTGGGGGAGTGGGTTTCGGCGTCTTCGGATGTTGGGTCCGAAGTGCCTTTACGGCGGAGGCCGCTTCCTGTCTCCTGGCCCTTCTTCTTGGCCTTCTTCTCCGGCGCCTGGTAGGGCGCCAGAACCAGCATGTTCGTCTGGAGCAGGATAGCTGGGTTTTTGAGCAATGGAGCCGGACAATTAGACAGGTACATCTCTGAAAAGATAAGTGAAGAAACTTAGACATCTTCCTTGAATGCACGGGAAGAGATACACCTTGAAGTATGAAGAACTTACCGGACTGGCTAGATGGGTCAGGTCGTATCCACGGTCTTTGAGCGTCTGCGGCCACGTATAATTGGCCTTGAAAAGCACCTTCCAGATATCTTCGTGCGTGGAGCCGAAGAACTATCGCAAGGTCTGGTGCTTGGCCAGATCGAACTCCCACAGATGGCAAGTTCGGCTTTGGCAGGGAAGGATCCGGCGAAAAAGCATCACCTGGATCACATTGACGAGCTTGATGTTCTTGTTCACCATGCTCTTGACGCGCGCCTGCAGCGCCGATATCTCGTCTGACGACGACCAGTCCAGGCCCTTTTTTAGCCAGGAGGTAAGCCACATTGGGGGGCTGGACTTGAATTCGGGAGCCGCGGCCCAGGTGGTGTCACGGGGCTCAGTGACATAGAACCACTGCTTCTGTCACCCCTTGACGGTTTCCACAAAGGTGCCAGTGGGCCATGTGACATTGGATAGTTTTCTCACCATGGCACCTCCGCACTCTGCATGTTGACCATCCACCAATTTCGGCTTCACATTGAAGATCTTTAGCCATAATCCGAAGTGGGGTGGGATGCGGAAGAAGGCCTCGCACACGACAATGAATGTCAAGATGTTCAGGAAAGAATTTGGGGCTAGATCATGGAAATCTAGCCCGTAGTAGAACATGAGTCCACGGACGAAGGGGTGGAGGGGAAATCCTAACCCGCAGATGAAGTGGGGGATGAATACCACCCTCTCATTGGGCTCCGGGGTGGGGACGATCTGCACCTTGGCCGGAAGCGGTGGGCAATTCCTTGGGCCAAGTACCCCGCTTCCCGGAACTCCATGATGTTTCCCTCTGTGATGGTGAGGCCATCCACTTGCCCTGCGTTCTAGATCCGGACATGGTCGGAGTGCTTTTTGGAGGCGGAAAGGATGGAAGGGCGCTGGAGCTCGAGAACGGATGGGCAGAGAGGAAGAAGGCATGGGTGAAAGAATGGATCTTTATCCTCTTATAAAGGCAGTGAATATCAAGCGCCTCCCCACTCGCCTATTCCCCAAGGGTCGTGTGGACGGTGCGGTTGGATTACCCACGCCCGTATTGATGAGAATCCCGCGATAAGGGGACACGATCTCTGCTTCGATAAGACATGCCAATGGAAACCGCACCTCGAAATATGGAGCGGGAAGCTAAAAAATTGTTCGAAATAATGACCAGGCAGGGACGTAACATCTCGCTACAAAAAATTGTCAGTAGATGGGACTTGTGAAATATTATACTCTTTGCGGCTGTGTGTGGTGCCTGTCTTGCAGAGATGAACATGTTTTATGTGTTCGAGGACTACTTTGAAGTATTCAGACGAGGAACCCACCTTGCAATGCCGAAAACAATCTGGGCGCCGGACACATCGTCATTGAAGCCTGGTTCAGGGGCTACTGAGGGAGTCCAGTATTAAGGGGTCCTCGAGCGTCCGGGCTATGTGACGGGGACCGGACTAATGGGCCATGGAGATTAAGACATAAGACTTCCTCCCATGTCCGGATGGGACTCTCCTTGACGTAGAAGGCAAGCTTAGCATGCGGATGTGAATATTCCTTTCTCTGTAAACCGACTCTGTACAACCCTAGCCCCCTTCGGTATCTATATAAACCATAGGGTTTAGTCCGTAGAGGCAATCATAATCATACAGGCTAGACAATTAGGGTTTGGCCATCATGATCTCGTGGTAGATCAACTCCTGTAACCCTTATACTCATCAAAGTCAATCAAACAGGACGTAGGGTATTACCTCCATCAAGAGGGCCCGAACCTGGGTAAAACATCGTGTCCCTTGTCTCTTGTTACCATCGATCCTTAGACGCATAGTTCGGGACCCCCTACCCGAGATCTGCCGGTTTTGACGCCGACAACGACTGCCGCACGTTCAAACAACACGACGACCGCCCATCCGTCCGTCTGTAGCGCACATTGATGGCACGCGGTTGCCGAGGCGTCTCCTCCAGTGCCACCTATCCATCCCTTTGCCGCCCACTGGTGCTATATAAACCGTTGCCGCGGTGCCCTGGCCATAGCAACAGTCATCCCTCTCTGTACAAATCCCCCGCCATGGATCCCTCTACGGCCAAAGCTCTATGGGACGGGCTGATGTCCAAGCAGAAGAAGGCCATGGCCACCATTCCTGCCAACTGGCAGACCGGCAGACAGCCGGAGGACATGCAAATGCAGGATGCCTCGACAATGAGCCAGCGCCACAATCCTCTTCCTCCACAGCACCCTCCTCCTCCGCTCCACCCTCGCCGATGCATTGTACCATGACCGTCGGCGAGGCC
Organism: Triticum urartu; assembly: GCF_003073215.2. Lineage (NCBI taxonomy): Eukaryota > Viridiplantae > Streptophyta > Magnoliopsida > Poales > Poaceae > Triticum > Triticum urartu. The sequence goes on from NC_053026.1 coordinate 656,194,643, forward strand.
CCTGCCCATTATATGAACATGGTGTGGGAGGAGCAATTCCAGGAGGCGTAGGCCGATGCCAAGTACAACCACAACCTCTTTCTGGAGCATCTGCAGGCGGAGGAGCAGGTCATCGGCGGTAGTGCGGTCATGCCAGACGCGGACCTGGAGGAGCAGGAGGCGCTGCTCGAGTCCTACCACACTCCGCCCGCGAGATCTGCCTCGCTCGCTGGGGGTACCGGCAGCAGGTGGTCAAGGTTGCGACTGCTGGCAAGGAGTGCGATGACGAGGTGTGCAAGGCATTGTTCGTAGACACCGATGACGATGCTGCCGCGCCTTGGCACAACGACCACAAAGAAGTTGACACGTCTTCCGGTAATGCAGGTAGTGAGGAAGAGTAGTGTACGGTAGGTCGCCGCCGTTTGTGTCCCAGGAAGGTCACCGCTCCTCCCCCCGTCGATGCCAAGCTTGGTGGGTTCAGCATCTTCGGCTGATTAGTCGCTTTGCGGCAACGTCGAGGCGGACAGCTTCAGTTCTCGGGGCTCCGGAGGCGGAGCTGGAAAAGGCGAAGATTCCATTCTCTTGGTTCATGGCCGGACAAGGGAAACGGGCGCCGATGATCATTTATATTAGGTATTAATTATACTCCAGAGCCCGCCTAGCACCGCTTTCATGTATTTATAATGAAATTCATCATGTTTATATGAAAATCTGACATTTTTATATGACATCCGTCATATTTATATGAATTCCGGCCGTGTTTACATGAATTTTGTCCTGTTGGTTCTAGTTGTTGTGAAAATGTATATGGCTAGCGTTGGATGGCTGCCTCCCGCATCCCTGTCCGCGGACGGGCGCGGGAGGTTTTTCGTGGGTCTCCGCTCCTTTCAGTGTTGTGTGTCGTGTCGTGTCGTGTGCCTAGTACACCATCAAGCATGCCTTGCTGCAATGTTAGACAGCTATCCTGGCTAGGATTGACTCAGCTGGGCTAATGGAGTGTCCTTCACCCCTCTCTCCCTCCTTGTCATTACCGGACATGAATGAAGGTGACGACATCTCCGTGTGGCTGGAGCGTCTGCATGTGGAAGGTCGAGCGAGGGGCGGTGTGCCAGCCACCAGTGCTACGCACAAGGATTTGGAGGGTGGCTTGGTGCCGAGCGAGCAAGAGGCATGGCGACATCAGATATGGCAGGCGGCGGCGTTCGTGTGCATCACACAAAGCAACAACATGGTGGAGTCATGCATCCCCAGAGATCCTCTTTGGTATACTGCTTGGCCATGCGGCTCGTGTGATGGAAGTTGACATGAGACTGCGAGACGGGTCATTGGCGTCGAGCCTCTCGGGTGTGCGATGTGTCGCTTAGGGACGGATCTGTGCCAGTGCCAGATTGACCTGGTTCCGACCGTGCGTGGCTGGCCTTGGGATCATAAGGAGGTGAGGCAAAGAACAAAAAGTTGTTGTGGAACATAGTATTTCAAAAAAATTCCTACGATCACGCAAGATCTATCTAGGAGAAGCATCGCAACGAGCGGGGAGAGTGTGTCCACGTACCCTCGTAGACCGAAAGCAGAAGCGTTTAGTAATGCGGTTGATGTGTCGAATGTCTTTGTGATCCAAGCACCGAACCTAAGGCACCTCCGCGTTCAGCACACATTCATCTCGATGACGTCCCTCGATCTCTTGATCCAGTTGAGGACGAGGGAGAGTTCCGTCAGCAAGATGGCGTGGCGACAGTGATGATGAAGCTACCGGCGCAGAGCTTTGCCTAAGCACTACAACGATATGACCGAGACATGTAACTGTGGAGGGGGGCACCGCACACGGCTAAGAGAAGACTTGGTGTGCCTTTGGAGTGCCCCCTCCCACGTATACAAAGGGGGGAGGAGAGGTGACCGACCCAAGGAGGGTGCGCCATGGGGGGAGTCCTACTTGGACTCCCGGTCCAAGTAGGATTCGCCCCCCCCCCTTTCCTATTCCCACTAGGAGAAGGAAGGAAGGAGGAGGAGGAGATAACGAAAGGGGGGCCGCCCCCCTCAACCCTAGTCCAATTCGGTTTGGGCATGGGGGGGGCGCCAACACCTCGTGTTGGGGAATGCAGTAATTTCCAAAAAATCCTACGCACACGCAAGATCTATCATGGTGATGCATAGCAACGAGAGGGGAAGAGTGTTGTCCACATACCCTTGTAGACCGTAAGCGGAAGCGTTATGACAATGCGGTTGATGTAGTCGTACGTCTTCATGATCCGACCGATCCTAGTACTGAAAGTACGGCACCTCCCCGATCTGCACACGTTCGGATCGGTGACGTCCCATGAACTCTTGATCCAGCTGAGTGTCGAGGGAGAGCTTCGTCAGCACGATGGCGTGATGACGGTGATGATGAAGCTACCGGCGTAGGGCTTCGCCTAAGCACTATGATGATATGACCGAGGTGGATTATGATGGAGGGGGCACCGCACACGTCTAAGGGATCAATGATCAACTTGTGTGTTCTAGGGTGCCCCTGCCCCCATATATAAAGGAGCAAGGGGGAGGCCGGCCGGCCCTAGTGGTGCGCCAAGGGAGGAGGAATCCTCCTCCTAGTAGGAGTAGGGTTCCTCCTTTCCTAGTGCTACTAGGAGGAGAAGGGGAAGGAAGGAATGGAGAGGAAGAGGAGAATGAAAGGGGTGGCGCGCCCCCTCCCTAGTCCAATTCAGATTTCCTATAGGGAAGGGGCGTGGCTGCCCCTTGTGGGCTACCTCCACTCTTCCCTATGGCCCATGAAGGCCCAACTTTCCCGGGGGGGGGGGGGGGGGGGTTTCCGGTAACCCTCCGGCACTATGGTTTTCTCCGAAATCACCCGGAACACTTCCAGTATCCTAATATAGTTGTCCAATATATCAGTCTTTATGTCTCGACCATTTCGAGACTTCTCGTCATGTCTGTGATCATATCCGGGACTCCAAACTACCTTCGGTACATCAAAACACATAAAACTCATAATACCGATCGTCACCGAACATTAAGCTTGCGGACCCTACGGGTTCGAGAACTCTGTAGACATGACCGAAACATGTATCCGGTCAATAACCAATATGGAACGTGGATGTTCATATTGGCTCCCACATATTCTGCGAAGATCTTTATCGGTCAAACTGCATAACGATATACGTTGTTCCCTTTGTCATTGGTATGTTACTTGCCCGAGATTCGACCGTCGGTATCTCAATACCTAGTTCAATCTCGTTACAGGCAAGTCTCTTTACTCATTCCGTAATGCATCATGCCGCAACTAACTCATTAGTCACATTTCTTGCAAGGCTTATAGTGATGTGCATTGCCGAGAGGGCCCAGAAATACCTCTGTGATACTCGGAGTGACAAATCCTAATCTCGATCTATGCCAACTCAACAAACACCATCGGAGACACCTGTATAGCATCTTTATAGTCACCCAGTTATGTTGTGACATTTGATAGCACACAAAGTGTTCCTCCGGTATTCGGGAGTTGCATGATCTCATAGTTATAGGAACACGTATAAGTTATGGAGAAAGCAATAGCAACAAACTAAACGATCATCGTGCTAAGCTAACGGATGGTTCAAGTCAATCACATCATTCTCTAATGATGTGATCCCATTAATCAAATGAAAACTCATGTCTATGGTCAGGAAACATAACCATCATTGATTCAACGAGCTAGTCAAGTAGAGGCATACTAGTGACACTCTGTTTGTCTATGTATTCACACATGTACTAAGTTTCCGGTTAATGCAATTTTAGCATGAATAATAGACATTTATCATGATATAAGGAAATATAAATAACAACTTTATTATTGCCTCTAGGGCATATTTCCTTCAGTTTCCCACTTGCAGTAGAGTCAATAATCTAGTTCACATCGTCATGTGATTTCACACCAATAGATCACATCTTTATGTGATTAGTTCACATCTTTATGTCACTAATACCCAAAGGGTTTACTAGAGTCAATAATTGATACGTCTCCGTCGTATCTACTTTTCCAAACACTTTTGCCCTTGTTTTGGACTCTAACTTGCATGATTTGAATGGAACTAACCCGGACTGACGCTGTTCTCAGCAGAATTGCCATGGTGTTATTTATGTGCAGAAACAAAAGTTCTCGGAATGACCTGAAACTTCACGGAGATTATTTTTGGAAATAATAAAAAATACTGGCAAAAGATCAAGACCAGGGGCCCACACCCTAGCCACGAGGGTGGGGGGCGCGCCCCCTACCTTGTGGGTCCCCTGGAGCTCCTCTGACCTCAACTCCAACTCTATATATTCATGTTCAGAGAGAAAAAAATCAGAGAGAAAGATTCATCGCGTTTTACGATACGGAACCGCCGCCAAGCCCTAAACTCTCTTGGGAGGGCTGATCTGGAGTCTGTTCGGGGCTCCGGAGAGGGGAATCCGTCGCCATCGTCATCATCAACCGTCCTCCATCACCAATTTCATGATGCTCACCGCCGTGCGTGAGTAATTCCATTGTAGGCTTGCTGGACGGTGATGTGTTGGATGAGATTTATCATGTAATCGAGTTAGTTTTGTTAGGGTTTGATCCCTAGTATCCATTATGTTCTGAGATTGATGTTGCTATGACTTTGCTATGCTTAATGCTTGTCACTAGGGCCCGAGTGCCATGATTTCAGATCTGAACCTATTAAGTTTTCATGAATATATGAGAGTTCTTGATCCTATCTTGCAAGTCTATAGTCACCTACTATGTGTTATGATCCGACAACCCCGAAGTGACAATAATCGGGACCACTTCCGGTGATGACCGTAGTTTGAGGAGTTCATGTATTCACTATGTGTTAATGCTTTGGTCTGGTACTCTATTAAAAGGAGGCCTCAATATCCCTTAGTTTCCGCTAGGACCCCGCTGCCACGGGAGGGTAGGACAAAAGATGTCATGCAAGTTCTTTTCCATAAGCACGTATGACTATATTCGGAATACATGCCTACATTACATTGATGAATTGGAGCTAGTTCTGTGTCACCCTAGGTTATGACTGTTACATGATGAATCGCATCCGGCATAATTCTCTATCACCGACCCATTGCCTACGAGCTTTCCATATATTGTTCTTCGCTTATTTACTTTTCCGTTGCTATTGCTATCATCACTACAAAATACCAAAAACATTACTTTTGCTACCGTTACCACCACTATCATATTACTTTTCTACTAAATACCTCGCTGCAGATATTAAATTTCCAGGTGTGGTTGAATTGACAACTCAGCTGCTAACACTTGAGAATATTCTTTGGCTCCCCTTGTGTCGAATCAATAAATTTGGGTTGAATACTCTACCCTCAAAAACTGTTGCGATCCCCTATACTTGTGGGCTATCAATAATCTAGTTTACATTGCTATGTGATTAATACCCAAAGAGTGATCATGTTTTTCTTGTGAGAGAAGTTTAGTCTACGGGTCTGCAACATTCAGATCCGTATGTATTTCGCAAATTTCTATGTCTACAATACTCTGCACGAAGCTACTCTAGCTAATTGCTCCCACTTTCAATATGTATCTAGATCGATGTAAAAAGCTCCCATCGACGTAACTCTTTACGACGAACTCTTTTATCACCTCCATAACCGAGAAATATTTCCTTAGTCCTCTAAGGATAATTTTGACCGCTGTCCAGTGATATATTCCTAGATCACTATTGTACTCCCTTGTCAGAAATATGCTAAGGTATACAATAGGACTGGTACACAACATAACATACTTTATAGAACCTATGACTGAGGCATAGGGAATGACTTTTCATTCTCTTTCTATTTTCTATTGTGGTCGGGTTTTGAGTCTTTACTCGGCTTCACACCTTGCAACACAGGCAAGAACTCCTTTTTTGACTGATCCATTTTGAACTACTTCAAAATCTTGCCAATGTATGTACTCACTGAAAAATCTTATCAAGCATCTTGATCTATCTCTATAGAACTTGATGCTCAATGTGTAAGCAGCTTCACCGAGGTCTTTCTTTGAAAAATTCTTATTCAAGTATCCTTTTATGTTATCCAGAAATTCAGTATCATTTCCGATCAACAATATGTCATCCACTTATAATATTAGAAATGCTACAGAGCTCCCACTCACTTTCTTGTAAATACAGGCTGCTCCAAAAGTTTGTATAAAACCATATGCTTTGATCAACTCATCAAAGCGTATATTCCAACTCCGAGATGCTTGCACCAATCCATAGAAGGATCGCTGGAGCTGGCACACTTTGTTAGCATCTTTAGGATTTACAAAACTTTCTTGTTGTATCATATACAACTCTTCTTTAAGAAATCCATTAAGAAATGCAGTTTTGACATCCATTTGCCAGATTTCATAAAATGGGGCAATTTCTAACATGATTCGGACAGACTTAAGCATCACTACGAGTGAGAAAATCTCATCGTAGTCAACACCTTGATCTTGTCGAAAACCTTTTTGCGACAATTTGAGCTTTTAGATAGTAACACTACTATCAGCGTCCGTCTTCCTCTTGAAGATCCATTTATTCTCAATGGCTCGCCAATCATTGGGAAAGTCAATCAAAGTCCATACTTTGTTCTTTATACATGGATCCCATCCCAGATTTCATGGCCTTAAGCCATTTCTAAGAATCTGGGCTCATCATCGCTTCCTCATAGTTCGTAGGTTCATCATGGTCTAGTAACATGACTTCCAGAAAGGATTACCATAACACTCTGGTGCGGACCATACTCTGGTTGTCCTACGAGGTTCGGTAGTAACTTGATGTGATGTTTCATGATCATCATCATTAGCTTCCTCGCTAATTGGTGTAGAAATCACTAGAAGTGATTTCTGTGATGAACTACTTTCAAATTTGGGAGAAGATACAATTATCTCATCAAGTTGTACATTCCTCCCACTCACTTATTTCAAGAGAAACTTCTTCTCTAGAAAGGATCCACTCTTAGCAACAAAGATCTTGCCTTTCGGATCTGCGATAGAAGGTGTACCCAACAATTTCTTTTGGGTATCCTATGAAGATGCACCTTTCCAACTTGGGTTTGAGCTTATCAGGCTGAAACTTTTTCACATAAGCATCACAACCCCAAACTTTAAGAAACGACAGCTTAGGTTTCTAGGTAAACCATAATTCATACGCTGTCATCTCAATGGATTAGCGGTGTCCTATTTAACGTGAATGTAGCTGTCTCTAATGCATAACCCCAAAATGATAATGGTAAATCGGTAAGAGACATCATAGATTGCACTATATCCAATAAAGTATGGTTATGATGTTCGGACACACCATATGCTGTGGTGTTCCAGGTGGCATGAATTTGTGAAGCTATTCCACATTGTTTTAGTTGAAGACCAAACTCGTAACTCAAATATTCCTCTCTGCGATCAGATCGTAGAAACTTTATTTTCTTGTTATGATGATTTTCCACTTCACTCTGAAATTCTTTGAACTTTTCAAATGTTTCAGACTTATGTTTCATCAAGTAGATATACCCATATCTTCTCAAATCATCTATGAAGGTCAGAAAATAATGATACCCGCCGCGAGCCTCAACACTCATCGGACCACATACATCAGTATGTATTATTTCCAATAAGTCAGTTGCTCGCTCCATTGTTCCGGAGAACGGAGTCTTAGTCATCTCTCCTATGAGGCATGGTTCGCAAGCATCAAGTGATTCATTATCAAGGGATTCCAAAAGCCCATTAGCATGGAGTTTCTTCATGCGCTTTACATCAATATGACCTAAATGGCAGTGCCACAAATAAGTTGCATTATCATTATTAACTTTGCATCTTTTGGCTGCAATATTATGAATATGTGTATCACTGCGGTCAAGATTCAATAAACCATTTATATAGAGTGTATGACCATAGAAGGTTTTATTCATGTAAATAGTACAACAATTATTCTTTGACTTAAATGAATAACCATATTGCAATAAACATCATCCAATCATATTCATGCTCAACGCGAACACCAAATAACATTTATGTTAGGGTCAACACTAATCCCGTAGGTAAAGGGAGTGTGCGATGGTGATATTATCAACCTTGGAATCACTTCCAGCACACATCATCACCTCGCCCTTAACTAGTCTCTGTTTATTTTGAAACTCCCGTTTCGAGTTACTACTCTTAGCAACTGAACCAGTATCAAATACCGAGGGGTTGCTATAAACACTAGTAAAGTATACATCAATAACATGTATATCCAATATACCTTTGTTCAGTATGCCATCCTTCTTATCCACCAAGTATCTAGGGCAGTTCCACGTCCAGTGACCATTTCCTTTGCAGTAGAAGCACTCAGTTTCAGGCTTGGGTCTAGCTTTGGGCTTCTTCATGGGAGTGGCAACTTGCTTGCCATTCTTCTTGAAGTTCTCTTTCTTTCCCTTTCCCTTTTACTCAAAACTAGTGGTCTTGACAACCATCAACACTTGATGCTTTTCTAGATTTCTACCTTCGCTGATTTCAGCATCGCGAAGAGCTTGAGAATTACTTTCGTCATCCCTTGCATATTATAGTTCATCACGAAGTTCCAGTAACTTGGTGATAGTGACTAGAGAACTCTGTCAATCACTATTTTATCTGGAAGATTAACTCCCACTTGATTCAAGCAATTGTAGTACCCAGACAATCTGAGCACATGCTCACTGGTTGAGCTATTCTCCTCCATCTTGTAGGCAAAGTACTATCAGAGGTCTCATACCTCTCGACACGGGCATGAGCATGAAATACCAATTTCAACTCTTGGAACATCTCATATGCTCCATGTCATTAAAAACATTTTTGAACTCCTGGTACTAAGCCGTAAAGCATGGTGCACTAAACTATCAAGTAGTCATCATACCGAGCTTGTCAAACGTTCATAACGTCTGCATCTGCTCCTGCAATAGTTCGGTCACCTAGTGGTGCATCAAGGACATAATACTTCTGTGCAGCATTGAGGATAATCCTCAGATCACGGAGCTAGTCCACATCATTGCTACTAACATCTTTCAACTTATTTTTCACTAGGAACATATCAAAAATAAACGGGGAGCTACATCGTGAGCTATTGATCTACAACATAGTTATGCAAATACTATCAGGAATAAGTTCATGATAAATTAAAGTTCAATTAATCATATTACTTAAGAACTCCCACTTAGATAGACATCCCTCTAATCATCTAAGTGATCACGTGATCCATATCAACTAAACCATGTCCGATCATCACGTGAGATGGAGTAGTTTTCAATGGTGAACATCACTATGTTGATCATATCTACTATATGATTCACACTCGACCTTTCGGTCTGAGTGTTTCGAGGCCATATCTGCATATGCTAGGCTCATCAAGTTTAACCCGAGTATTCTGCGTGTGCAAAACTGGCTTGCACCCGTTGTATGTGAATGTAGAGCTTATCACACCCGATCATCACGTGGTGTCTCGGCACGATGAACTGTCGCAACGGTGCATACTCAGGGAGAACACTTGTACCTTGAAATTTAGGGAGGGTTCATTTTATAATGCTACCGTCGTACTAAGCAAAATAGGATGCATAAAATATAAACATCACATGCAATCAAAATATTGTTGGAAATATTCCCTAGAGGCAATAATAAATAAGTTATTATTATATTTCCTTGTTCATGATAATCGTTTATTATCCATGCTATAATTGTATTGATAGGAAACTCAGATACATGTGTGGATACATAGACAACACCATGTCCCTAGTAAGCCTCTAGTTGACTAGCTCGTTGATCAATAGATGGTTACGGTTTCCTGACCATGGACATTGGATGTCGTTGATAACGGGATCACATCATTAGGAGAATGATGTGATGGACAAGACCCAGTCCTAAGCATAGCACAAAGATCGTGTAGTTCGTTTGCTAAAGCTTTTATAATGTCAAGTATCATTTCCTTAGACCATGAGATTGTGCAACTCCCGGATACCGTAGGAGTGCTTTGGGTGTGCCAAACGTCACAACGTAACTGGGTGGCTATAAAGGTACACTACAGGTATCTCCGAAAGTGTCTGTTGGGTTGGCACGAATCGAGACTGGGATTTGTCACTCCGTGTGACAGAGAGCTATCTCTGGGCCCACTCAGTAGGACATCATCATAATGTGCACAATGTGATCAAGGAGTTGATCACGGGATGATGTGTTACGGAACGAGTAAAGAGACTTGCCGGTAACGAGATTGAACAAGGTATCGGAATACCAACGATTGAATCTCGGGCAAGTATCGTACCGATAGACAAAGGGAATTGTATACGGGATTGATTAAGTCCTTGACATCGTGGTTCATCCGATGAGATCATCGTGGAACATGTGGGAGCCAACATGGGTATCCAGATCCCGCTGTTGGTTATTGACCGGAGAACATCTCGGTCATGTTTGCATGTCTCCCGAACCCGTAGGGTCTACACACTTAAGGTTCGATGACGCTAGGGTTATAAAGGAAGTTTGTATGTGGTTACTGAATGTTGTTCGGAGTCCCGGATGAGATCCCGGACGTCACGAGGAGTTCCGGAATGGTCCGGAGGTAAAGATTTATATATGGGAAGTCCTGTTTTGGTCACCGGACAAGTTTCGGGGTCACCGATATTGTACCGGGACCACCGGAAGGGTCCCGGGGGTCCACCGGGTGGGGCCACCTGCCCCGGGGGGCCACATGGGCTGTAGGGGGTGCGCCTTGGCCTATATGGGCCAAGGGCACCAGCCCCAAGAGGTCCATGCGCCAAGAGAAGAGGGAAAGGAAGAGTCCTAAAGGGGGAAGGCACCTCCGAGGTGCCTTGGGGAGGAGGGACTCCTCCTAGCCGCACCCTTCCTTGGAGGAAGGGCCAAGGCTGCGCCTCCCCCCTCTCCCTTGCCCCTATATATATGTGGGGGGTGGGAGGGCAGCCATACCAATGTTCTGGTGCAGCCCTCCCCTTCTCCCAAGTCCTTCTCCTCTCCCGTGGTGCTTGGCGAAGCCCTGCAGGATTGCCACGCTCCTCCACGACCACCACGCCGTTGTGCTGCTGCTGGATGGAGTCTTCCTCAACCTCTTCCTCTCTCCTTGCTGGACCAAGGCGTGGGAGACGTCACCGGGCTGTACGTGTGTTGAACGCGGAGGTGCCGTCCGTTCGGCACTTGGTCATCGGTGATTTGGATCACGACGAGTACGACTCCATGAACCCCGTTCTCTTGAACGCTTTCGCGCGCGATCTACAAGGGTATGTAGATCCACTCCTCCCTCGTTGCTAGATGTCTCCATAGATTGATCTTGGTGACACGTAGGAAAATTTTGAATTATTGCTACGTTCCCCAACAGTGGCATCATGAGCTAGGTCTATGCGTAGTTACTATGCACGAGTAGAACACAAAGTAGTTGTGGGCATTGATTTTGTTCAATATGCTTACCGTTACTAGTCCAATCTTGATTCGGCGGCATCGTGGGATGAAGCAGCCCGGACCGACCTTACACGTACTCTTACGTGAGACTGGTTCCACCGACTAACATGCACTAGTTGCATAAGGTGGTTGGCGGGTTTCTGTCTCTCCCACTTTAGTCGGATCGGATTCAATGAAAAGGGTCCTTATGAAGGGTAAATAGCAATTGGCATATCACGTTGTGGTCTTTGCGTAGGTAAGAAAATTTCTTGCTAGAAACCCATAGCAGCCACGTAAAACATGCAAACAACAATTAGAGGACGTCTAACTTGTTTTTGCAGGGTATGCTATGTGATGTGATATGGCCAAAAGGATGTGATGAATGATATATGTGATGTATGAGATTGATCATGTTCTTGTAATAGGAATCACGACTTGCATGTCGATGAGTATGACAACCGGCAGGAGCCATAGGAGTTGTCTTTATTTATTTATGGCCTGCGTGTCAACATAAACGTCATGTAATTACTTTACTTTATTGCTAACCGTTAGCCATAGTAGTAGAAGTAATAGTTGGCGAGACAACTTCATGAAGACACGATGATGGAGATCATGATGATGGAGATCATGGTGTCATGCCGGTGACGATGATGATCATGGAGCCCCGAAGATGGAGATCAAAAGGAGCAATATGATATTGGCCATATCATGTCACTATTTGATTGCATGTGATGTTTATCATGTTTATACATCTTATTTGCTTAGAACGACGGTAGTAAATAAGATGATCCCTCATTAAAATTTCAAGAAAGTGTTCCCCCTAACTGTGCACTGTTGCGACAGTTCGTTGTTTCAATGCACCACGTGATGATCGGGTGTTTGATTCAAACGTTCACATACAACGGGTGTAAGACAGATTTACACATGCAAACACTTAGGTTGACTTGACGAGCCTAGCATGTACAGACATGGCCTCGGAACACAGAAGACCGAAAGGTCGAGCATGAGTCGTATGATAGATACGATCAACATGAAGATGTTCACCGATGTTGACTAGTCCGTCTCACGTGATGATCGGACACGGCCTAGTTGACTCGGATCATGTAATCACTTAGATGACTAGAGGGATGTCTATCTGAGTGGGAGTTCATAAGATGAACTTAATTATCCTGAACATAGTCAAAAGGTCTTCGCAAATTATGTCGTAGCTCGCGCTTTAGTTCTACTATTTAGATATGTTCCTAGAGAAAATTTAGTTGAAAGTTGAAAGTAGCAATTATGCGGACTAGGTCCGTAAACTGAGGATTGTCCTCATTGCTTCACAGAAGGCTTATGTCCTTAATGCACCGCTCAGTGTGCTGAACCTCGAACGTTGTCTGTGGATGTTGCGAACATCTGACATACACATTTTGATAACTACATGATAGTTCAATTAAACGGTTTAGAATTGAGGCACCGAAGACGTTTTGAAACGTCGTGAAACATATGAGATGTTTCGAGGGCTGAAATTGGAATTTCAGGCTCGTGCCCACGTCAAGAGGTATAAGACCTCCGACGATTTTCTTAGCCTACAAACTAAGGGAGAAAAGCTCAATTGTTGAGCTTGTGCTCAGATTGTCTGAGTACATCAATCATTTGAATCGAGTGGGAGTTGATCTTCCAGATGAGATAGTGATGTTTCTCCGAAGTCATTACCACGAAGCTGCTAGAGCTTCGTGATGAACTATAACATATCAAGGACATATATGATGATCTTTGAGATATTCGTGATGTTTGACACCACAAAAGTAGAAATCAAGAAGGAGCATCAATTGTTGATGGTTGGCGAAACCACTAGTTTCAAGAAGGGCAAGGGCAAGAAGGGATACTTCATGAAACGGCAAATCAGCTGCTGATCTAGTGAAGAAACCCAAGGTTGAACCCAAACCCGAGACTAAGTGCTTTTGTAATAAGGGGTACAACCACTGGAGCAGAATTACCCTAGATACTTGGTAGATTAGAAGGTTGGCAAGGTCGATAGAAGTATATTGGATATACATTGTGTTGATGTGTACTTTACTAGTACTCCTAGTAGCACCAGGGTATTAGATACCGGTTCGGTTGCTAAGTGTTAGTAACTCGAAATAAAAGCTACGGAATAAACGGAGACTAGCTAAAGGTGAGCTGACGATATGTGTTGGAAGTGTTTCCAATGTTGATATGATCAAGCATCGCACGCTCCCTCTACCATCGAGATTGGTGTTAAACCTAAATAATGGTTATTTGGTGTTTGCGTTGAGCATAGACATGATTGGATTATGACTATCTCAATACGGTTATTCATTTAAGGAGAATAATCGTTACTCTGTTTATTTGAATAATACCTTCAATGGTCTTACGCCTAAAATGAATGGTTTATTGAATCTCGATTGTAGTGATACACATGTTCATGCCAAAAGATATAAGATAGTAATGATAGTACCACCTACTTGTGGCACTGCCACTTAAGTCATATCGGTATAAAACGCATGAAGAAGCTCCATGTTGATGGATCTTTGGGCTCACTCGTTTTTGAAAAGTTTGAGACATGCGAACCATGTCTATTGGTGTTTATGCATGAAGAAACTCCATGCAAATGGACCGTTTGGACTCACTTGATTTTTGAATCACTTGAGACATGCAAATCATACCACATGGGCAAGATGACTGAAAGCCTCGGTTTCGGTAAAATGGAACTGGAAAGCAACTTGTTGGAAGTAATACATTTTGATGTGTGCAGTCCAATGAGTGCTGAGGCGTGTAGTGGATATCGTTATGTTCTTACTTCACAGATGATTTGAGTAGATGTTGAGTATATTTACTTGATGAATCACGAGTCTGAATTATTGAAAGGTTCAAGTAATTTCAGGGTGAAGTTGAAAGATCGTCGTGACAAGAGGATAAAGTATCTATGATATGATCATAGAGATGAATATCTGAATTAGGAGTTTGGCACAGAATTAAGAGATTGTGGAAATTGTTTCACAACTGATACAGCCTGGAACACCATAGTGTGATGGTGTGTCCGAACATCATAACTGCACCCTATTGGATATGATGCATACCATGATGTCTCTTATCGAATTACCACAATAGTTTATGGGTTAGGCATTAGAGACAACCACATTCACTTTAAAAGGGGCACCACGTAATTCTGATGAGATGACACCATATGAACTATGGTTTAAAGAAACCTAAGCTGTCATTACTTAAAAGTTTGGGGCTGCGACGCTTATGTGAAAAAGTTTCGGGCTGATAAGCTCAAACCCAAAGAGGATAAATGAATCTTCATAGGACACCCAAAACAGTTGGGTATACCTCTTGTCTCAGATTCGAAAGCAATAAGGGATTGTTTCTAGAATCGGGTCCTTTCTCGAGGAAAAGTTTCTCTCGAAAGAATTGAGTGGGAGGATGGTGGAGACTTGATGAGGTTATTGAACCGTTACTTCAACTAGTGTATAGCAGGGCACAAAGAGTTGTTCCTGTGGCACCTACACCAATTGAAGTGGAAGCTTATGATAGTGATCATGAAACTTCAGATCAAGTCACTACCAAACCTCGTAGGATGACAAGGATGCGTACTACTTCAGAGTGGTACGTAGTCCTGTCTTGGAAGTCATGTTGCTAGACAACAATGAACCTACGAGCTATGGAGAAGCGATGGTGGGCCCAGATTCCGATAAATGGCTTGAGGCCATAAAATCCGAGAGAGGATCCATATATGAAAACAAAGTGTAGACTTTGGAAGAACTACTTGATGGTCGTAAGGCTGTTAGGTACATATGGATTTTAAAAGGAAGACGGACAATGATGGTAAATGTCACCATTAAGAAAGCTCGACTTGTCGTTAAGAAGTTTCCCGACAAGTTCAAGGAGTTGACTACGATGAGACTTTCTCACTCGTAGCGATGCTAAGAGTCTGTTGGAATTATATTAGCGATTACTGCATTATTTATGAAATCTTGTAGATAGGATGTCAAAACATTGTTTCCTCGATGATTTTCTTGAGAAAAGGCTGTATGTGATACAACCGGAAGGTTTTGTCAATCCTGAAAGATGCTAATAAGTATGCAAAGCTCCAGCAATCCTTCTAAGGACTGGAGTAAGCGTCTCGGAGTTGGAATGTGTGCTTTGATGATGATCAAAGATTTTGGGTCTATACAAAGTTTATGAGAAACTTGTATTTCCAAAGAAGTGAGTGGGAGCATTATAGAATTTTCGATGAGTATATGTTGTTAACATATTGTTGATCGGAAATGACGTAGAATTTCTGGAAAGCATATAGGGTTATTTGAAAAATGTTTTTCAATGGAAAACCTGGATTAAGCTACTTGAGCATTGAGCATCAAGATCTATAAGGATATATCAAAACGCTTAATGGTACTTTCAAATGAGCACATACCTTGACATGATCTTGAAGGTGTTCAAGATGGATCAGTCAAAGAAGGAGTTCTTGCTTGAGTTGTAAGGTAAGAAGTTAAGACTTAAAGCTCGACCACGGCAGAAGAAAGAGGAAGGACGAAGGTCGTCCCCTATGCTTTTATCATAGGCTCTCTACAGTATGTTATGCTGTGTACCGCACCTGAAGTGTGCCTTGCCATGAGTCAGTCAAGGGGTACAAGAGTGATCCAAGAATGGATCACAGGACAGCGGTCAAAGTTATCCTTAGTAACTAGTGGACTAAGGAATTTTCTCGATTATGGAGGTGGTAAAAGAGTTCGTCGTAAAGGGTTACGTCGATGCAAGCTTAACACCTATCCAGATAGCTGTGAGTAGAGATACCGGATATGTATAATGGAGCAACAATTTAGTATAGCTACAAGTAGAACAGTTATTTGGAATAGCTCCAAATAGAACGTGGTAGCTACATCTAGGAGATGACATAGAGATTTGTAAAGCACACACGGATCTGAAAGGTTCAGACCCGTTGACTAAAACCTCTCTCACAAGCAACATGATCAAACCTAGAACTCATTGAGTGTTAATCACATAGTGATGTGAACTAGACTACTGACTCTAGTAAACTCTTGGGTGTTAGTCACATGGCGATGTGACCTGTGAGTGTTAATCACATGGAGATGTGAACTAGATTATTGACTCCAGTGCAAGTGGGAGACTGTTGGAAATATGCCCTAGAGGCAATAATAAATAAGTTATTATTATATTTCCTTGTTCATGATAATCGTTTATTATCCATGCTATAATTGTATTGATAGGAAACTCAGATACATGTGTGGATACATAGACAACACCATGTCCCTAGTAAGCCTCTATTTGACTAGCTCGTTGATCAATAGATGGTTACGGTTTCCTGACCATGGACATTGGATGTCGTTGATAACGGGATCACATCATTAGGAGAATGATGTGATGGACAAGACCCAATCCTAAGCATAGCACAAAGATCGTGTAGTTCGTTCGCTAAAGCTTTTATAATGTCAAGTATCATTTCCTTAGACCATGAGATTGTGCAACTCCCGGATACCGTAGGAGTGCTTTGGGTGTGCCAAACATCACAACGTAACTGGGTGGCTATAAAGGTACACTACAGGTATCTCCGAAAGTGTCTGTTGGGTTGGCACGAATCGAGACTGGGATTTTTCACTCCGTGTGACGGAGAAGTATCTCTGGGCCCACTCGGTAGGACATCATCATAATGTGCACAATGTGATCAAGGAGTTGATCACGGGATGATGTGTTATGGAACGAGTAAAGAGACTTGCCGGTAACGAGATTGAACAAGGTATCGGGATACCGACGATCGAATCTCGGGCAAGTATCGTACCGATAGACAAAGGGAATTATATACGGGATTGATTAAGTCCTTGACATCGTGGTTCATCCAATGAGATCATCGTGGAACATGTGGGAGCCAACATGGGTATCCAGATCCCGCTGTTGGTTATTGACTGGAGAACGTCTCGGTCATGTCTGCATGTCTCCTGAACCTATAGGGTCTACACACTTAAGGTTCAATGATGCTAGGGTTATAAAGGAAGTTTGTATGTGGTTACCGAATGTTGTTCGGAGTCCCGGATGAGATCCCGGACGTCACGAGGAGTTCCGGAATGGTCCGGAGGTAAAGATTTATATATGGGAAGTCCTGTTTTGGTCACCGGACAAGTTTCGGGGTCACCGGTATTGTACCGGGACCACCGGAAGGGTCCCGGGGGTCCACCGGGTGGGGCCACCTGCCCCGGGGGGCCACATGGGCTGTAGGGGGTGCGCCTTGGACTATATGGGCCAAGGGAACCAGCCCCAAGAGGCCCATGCGCCAAGAGAAGAGGGAAAGGAAGAGTCCTAAAGGGGGAAGGCACCTCCGAGGTGCCTTGGGGAGGAGGGACTCCTCCTAGCCGCACCCTTCCTTGGAGGAAGGGCCAAGGCTGCGCCTCCCCCCTCTCCCTTGCCCCTATATACATGTGGTGGGTGGGAGGGCAGCCATACCAATGTTCTGGTGCAGCCCTCCCCTTCTCCCAAGTCCTTCTCCTCTCCCGTGGTGCTTGGCGAAGCCCTGCAGGATTGCCACGCTCCTCCACCACCACCACGCCGTTGTGCTGCTGCTGGATGGAGTCTTCCTCAACCTCTTCCTCTCTCCTTGCTGGATCAAGGCGTGGGAGACGTCACCGGGCTGTACGTGTGTTGAACGCGGAGGTGCCGTCCGTTCGGCACTTGGTCATCGGTGATTTGGATCACGACGAGTACGACTCCATCAACCCCGTTCTCTTGAACGCTTCCGCGCGCGATCTACAATGGTATGTAGATCCACTCCTCCCTCGTTGCTAGATGACTCCATAGATTGATCTTGGTGACACGTAGGAAAATTTTGAATTATTGCTACGTTCCCCAACAAATATGTGACATGATATGGCCATTATCATCTTGTTCCTTTGATTTCCATCTCCAAAGTACCGTCATGATCTCTATCATCATCGGAATGACAACATGATCTCCATCATCTTGATATCTATCAATGTGACGTCACATGGTCGTCTCGCCAACTATTGTTTTTGCAACTATTGCTATCACATAGTAATAAAGTAAAGCAATTATATGGCGCTTGCATCTTATGGAATAAAGAGACAACCAGGAGGCTTCTGCCAGTTGCCGATAACTTTAACAAAACATGATCATCTCATACAACAATTTATATCTCATCACGTCTTGACCATATCACATCACAACATGCCCTGAAAAAAAATTTAGACGTCCTCTACTTCGTTGTTGCATGTTTTAAGTGGCTACTACGGGATGAGCAAGAACCTTCTTACCTACGCATCAAAAACCACAACGCGGTATAGTGATTGCTTTTTGATCTTCAGAAAGAACCTTGTTCATTGAATCTGATTCAACTAAAGTTGGAGAAACAGACACCCACTAGCCACCTGTGTGCGAAGCACGTCGGTAGAACCAGTCTCGCGTAAGCGTACGCGTAATGTCGGTCAGGGCTGCTTCATCCAACAATACCGCCGAATCAAGAATCAACTAGTGACGGCAAGAGATATGTATATACCCACGGCCATAACTCCTTTGTGTTCTACTCGTGCATATAACATCTACGCATAGACCTGGCTCTGATGCCACTGTTGGGGCATGCAGTAATTTCAAAAAAATTCCTACGCACACGCAAGATCTATCATGGTGATGCATAGCAACGAGAGGGGAAGAGTGTTGTCCACGTACCCTCGTAGACCGTAAGCGGAAGCATTATGACAACGCGGTTGATGTAGTCGTACGTCTTCAGGATCCAACCGATCCTTGTACCAAAAGTACGGCACCTCTGCGATCGGCACATGTTCTGCTCGGTGATGTCCCACGAACTCTTGATCCAGCTGAGTGTCGAGGGAGAGCTTCGTTAGCACGACCGCGTGTTGACGGTGATGATGAAGCTACCGGCACAGGGCTTCTCCTAAGTACTACGACGATATGACCGAGGTGGATTATGGTGGAGGGGGGCACTGCACACGGCTAAGGGATCAATGATCAACTTGTGTGTTCTAGGGTGCCCCCTGCCCCCGTACATAAAGGAGTAAGGGGGAGGCCAGCCGGCCCTAGTGGCACGCCGAGGGAGTAGGAACCTGATACGTCTCCAACGTATCTATAATTTTTGATTGTTCCATGCTATTATATTATCTGTTTTGGATGTTTAATGGGCTTTACTATGCAATTTTATACTATTTTTGGGACTAACCTATTAACCGAAAGCCCAGTGCAAATTGCTGTTATTTTTGCCTATTTCAGTGTTTCGCAGAAAAGGAATATCAAACAGAACGAAACCTTCGCAAGGATCTTGCAGCGAGGAAGCCACGAGGTAGGAGGCCACGCCCAGGGGGCCAGGTACGAACACCACCCTCGTGGGCCCCTCACAGCTCCACCGACCTACTTCTTTCGCCTATATATACTCTTATACCCTGAAACCATCGGGGAGAGCCACAAAACACCTTTTCCACTGCCGCAACGTTCTGTACCCTTGTGATCCCATCTTGGGGCCTTTTCCGGCGCTCCGCCGGAGGGGGATTCAATCACGGAGGGCTTCTACATCAACACCATATCCTCTCCGATGATGTGTGAGTAGTTTACCACAGACCTTTGGGTCCATAGTTATTAGCTAGATGGCTTCTTCTCTCTCTTTGGATCTCAATACAAAGTTCTCCTCGATCTTCTTGGAGATCTATTCGATGTAATTCTTTTTGTGGTGTGTTTGTCGAGATCCGATGAATTGTGTATTTCTTATCAAGATTATCTATGAACAATACTTGATTCTTCTCTGAATTCTTATATGCATGATTTAATATCTTTACAAGTCTCCTCGAATTATCAGTTTGGTTTGGCCTACTAGATTGATATTTATTGCAATGGGAGAAGTGCTTAGCTTTGGATTCAATCTTGCGTTGTCCTTTCCCAGTGACAGCAGTGGCATCAAGGACCGTATTGTATTGTTGCCATCAAGGGTAAAAAGATGGGGTTTATATCATATTGCTTGAGTTTATCCCTCTACATCATGTCATCTTGCCTAATGCGTTACTCTGTTCTTATGAACTTAATACTCTAGATGCATGCTGGATAGCGGTCGATGTGTGGATTAATAGTAGTAGATGCAGAATCGTTTTGGTCTACTTGTCACGGATGTGATGCCTATGTTTATGATCATGCCTAGATATTCTCATAACTATGCCATTTTCTATCAATTGCTCGATAGTAATTTGTTCACCCACCATAATATTTGCTATCTTGAGAGAAGCCACTAGTGAAACCTATGGCCCCCGGGTCTATTTTACATCATATTAGTCTCCCGTCAACTAGCAATCTCTGTCGCCGTTTACTTTGCAATCTATACAACAAAAATACCAAAAATATTTATCTTATTATCTTTATCAGATCTCACTTTTGCAAGTGGCCATGAAGGGATTGACAACCCCTTTATCGCGTTGGTTGCAAGGTTCTTGATTGTTTGTGTAGGTACTAGGCGACTTGTGTGTAGTCTCCTACTGGATTGATACCTTGGTTCTGAAAAACAGAGGGAAATACTTACGCTACTTTGCTACATCACCGTTTCCTCTTCAAGGGAAAACCAACGCATGATCAAGAAGTAGCAAGAAGGATTTATGGCGCCATTGCCGGGGAGATCTACGCGCAAGTCAATACATACCAAGTACCCATCACAAACTATTATCCCCCGCATTACATTATTTGCCATTTGCCTCTCGTTTTCCTCTCCCCCACTTCACCTTTGCCTTTTTCTTTCGCCCTTCTTTTGTTCGATCTTGTGTTACCATATTTAGTGCTAAATTTACGGAGAACATCGGTATCCATAAAAGATTTAACACAATCAAACTTAGGTGTCATACCTGACTCCTTACCTTCATCGAGATCCCAATCTTCAGAGTTGCATTTAATTCTTTCCAATAAATCCCATTTGAATTCAATAGTCTTCATCATAAAAGAGCCAGCACAAGAAGTATCAAGCATAGTGAGGTTGTTATCAGAAAGCCGAGCATAAATTTTTTGAATAATCATTTCTCTTGAGAGATCATGATTGGGGCATGAATATAACGTTGACTTAAGCCTCCCCCAAGCTTGAGCGATGCTTTCTCCTTTGCGAGGTCAAAAATTATATATATAATTACGATCACGATGAACAAGATGCATAGGATAAAACTTCTGATGAAATTCAAATTTCAATCCCATGATCCCATATCATCACATAGCCTATACCATGTCAATGCGTCTCCCTCCAAAGATAAAGGGAAGACCTTCTTCTTAATAACATCATCGAGCACACCTACAAGCTTAAATAATCCACAAACTTCATCCACATATATCAAAGGTTTAGCTAGCAGTTTTTCTATCATACCCGAAGGAATTTCAAAGCAGACATTTTCATTTTCAGTAGGTTCAATAGGTTGAGGAGCAACTCTTTGCTCTACTGGTCGGGGTGAAGATACCCCGAACAAGCCCCTCAGAGGATTACTTTCCATAGTAACAAGTGACAGTAAATTTCAGCACGCTAAATAAATTTTTCCTTACCAAATTCCACCTACCAAAGGCGCTTCACTCTCCGGCAACGACGCCAGAAAAGAGTCTTGATGACCCACAAGTATAGGGGATCTATCGTAGTCCTTTGGATAAGTAAGAGTGTCGAACCCAACGAGGAGCAGAAGGAAATGATAAGCGGTTTTCAACAAGGTATTCTCTGCAAGCACTGAAATTATAGGTAACAGATAGTTTTGTGATAAGATAATTGGTAATGAGCAACAAGTAACAAAAGTAAATAAAGTGCAGCAAGGTAGCCCAATCCTTTTTGTAGCAAAGGACAAGCATGGACAAATTCTTATATAGAGAAAAGCGCTCCCGAGGACACATGGGAATTATCGTCAAGCTAGTTTTCATCTCGTTCATATGATTCGCGTTCGGTACTTTGATAATTTGGTATGTGGGTGGACCGGTGCTTGGGTACTGTCCTTACTTGGAAAAGCATCCCACTTATGATTAACCTCTATTGCAAGCATCTGCAACTACAACAAAAGTATTAAGGTAAACCTAACCATAGCATGAAACATGTGGATCCAAATCAGCCCCTTACCAAGCAACGCATGAACTAGGGTTCAAGATTCTATCACTCTAGCAACCCATCTTCTACTTATTACTTCCCAATGCCTTCCTCTAGGCCCAAATAATGGTTAAGTGTCATGTAGTCGACGTTCACATAACACCACTAGAGGAGAGACAACATACATCTCATCAAAATATCGAACGAATACCAAATTCACATGGCTACTAATAGCAAGACTTCTCCCATGTCCTCAGGAACAAACGTAACTACTCACAAAGAATATTCATGTTCATAATCAGAGGGGTATTAATATGCATATAGGATCTGAACATATGATCTTCGACCAAATAAACCAACTAGCATCAATTACAAGGAGTAATTAACACTACTAGCGACCCACAGGTACCAATCCCAGGCTTAGAAGCAAGAATTGGATACAAGAGATGAACTAGGGTTTGAGAGGAGATGATGCTGGTGAAGATGTTGATGGAGATTGACCCTCTCCCGATGAAAGGATCGTTGGTGATGACGATGGAGATGATTTCCCCCTCCCGGATGGAAGTTTCCTCGGAAGAACAGCTCCGCCAGAGCCCTAGATTGGTTCCGCCAAGGTTCCGCCTCGTAGCGGCGGAGTCTCGTCCCGAAAGTTGGCTTATGATTTTTTCCTCATCGAAAGACTCCATATAGCGGAAGGTGGGTGTCGGTGTCAAAATCGGCGGCTCTCGGGTAGGGGGTCCCGAACTGTGCGTCTATGGCGGATGGTAATAGGAGGCAGGGGACACGATGTTTTACCCAGGTTCGAGCCCTCTTAATGGAGGTAAAACCCTACGTCCTGCTTGATTATTCTTGATAATATGTGTAGTACAAGAGTTGATCTACCACGAGATCGGAGAGGCTAAACCCTAGAAGCTAGCCTATGGTATGATTGTCTGTTGTCCTACGGACTAAAACCCTCCGGTTTATACAGACACCGGAGGGGGCTAGGGTTACACAAGGTCATTTACAAAGGAGGAGATATACATATCCATATTGCCTAGCTTGCCTTCCACGCCAAGTAGAGTCCCATCCGGACACGGGACGAAGTCTTCAATCTTGTATCTTCATAGTCCAATAGTCCGACCAAAGGATATAGTCCGGCTGTCCGGATACCCCCTAATCCAGGACTCCCTCAGTAGCCCCTGAACCAGGCTTCAATGACAATGAGTCCGGCGCGTAGTGTTGTCTTCGACATTGCAAGGTGGGTTCCTCCTCCGAATACACCACAGAAGAGTTTGAATACAAGGATAGTGTCTGAACCTGCAAAATAAGTTCCACATACCACCGTAGAGAGAATAATATTTCCACAAATCCAATCTGTTGACATGTTTTGGCGGCATGACCTCATGCCATGGTCTGGTAATTATTCGAACTGTTTTTCTTTAACCAGCCCCGCACATAACGCGAGGCGGTTTCTTGACACGTCTTTTCAAGGCAGAGATCGTGTTCCCCTTATTACGGGAGTCTCATCAATACGGACATGGGTAACCCAACCGTTCCTAGGACTCCTAGATTTTAGGCAAGTCCCAAACGGCCACGAGGAGGACGCTTGATATTCACCCTCTTTATAAAGGGTCAAGGCTTTTACTTCTTCCCTCCCGTGCTCAATCGAATCCTTCCCCCGCCTCGAGTTCTAACACCCAAAGCCCAGGTCAGGTGCTTCAAATCTTCAATCATGTCCAGGTCCAACCTTCATGGCCGGTGGATGCCCTCCTCTGTCACGGAGGAGGATATCAAGAAGTTGAGGGAGGCCAGATACCTGACCGCCGAAATTTCGCATAGGCTGCCCGCCCAAGGGCAGGTCATCCATACTCCCGAACCCAATGAGAGCGTTGTGTTCATCTCCCACTTCCTCCGAGGACTAGGCCTTGCTCTAGATCCTTTTGTTAGGGGTCTTATGTCTTATTACAGGCTGAATTTTCACGATCTAGCCCCGGATTCCCTCCTTCACATCTCGTCATTTATTATCGTTTGTGAGGCCTTCCTCTGCATTACCCCTCACTTCGGCCTGTGGCTCAAGACCTTTGATGTGAAGCTGAAGATGGTCGAGGGGCAGTACACAGCGTGCGGAGGTGTTCTAATAAGCAAAATTGCTGGCGCTCCATGGCCGAAGGGCTCCTTTCCAGAGGTGTCCGGACTGTGGCAACGGGAGTGGTTCTACGTCACAGCTCCTCGAAGTGCCAAGTGGGTAGCCGCCCCCACCTTCCGCTCGGGCCCTCCACCACAACTGATGTCATGGATGAGAGGGGGCTGAGCTGGGGCCCAGCCAAGGACGTGCCCATACTGCAGAGCCGCATCCGTGATCTCTTCGAGGGGGATTTTATTCTGGTTATGGTGATGCAAGTCATGCTGGTTCATCGAGTCCAGCCTTGCAAACGCCGGCCCCTCCGCATGTGGGAATTCAACCCGGAAGGACCGCGCACTATTCAGAATTTCCTCGGCCTGACGCACGAGGAGATGTACAAATCGTTCTTCAGACCCCAAATAGAGTGTCCGGATACTACCGAGGACGTGGGCCTGAGCAGCAACTGCACCGCGGCCCAAGTAGGTAATCCCATGGCTGAACACACTATTTTTTATCATGACATCATTCTAAAGAATCGCTCTTTGACCAGGACTAGATAACAAAGGCGAAGATGATCCGGTGTTCGGCCCCCCTTCCTGAAGGCTTGGACAATCCGGTGCTAGAAAAGATGCTCGAGCCAGCACCTTGCCTGGTGCCCTCAAAAGAAGATGAAGGGGGTAATAAAGAGGGCGAAAGTGGGCCTCCACCGTTACCAGTTCCAACCGAGGGAACGAGCGTCTCCGCGAGGGAGGACAACCCGGGGGAAGAATCTGACATTCTCTCGCCCCGGGGAAGAAAGAGGACTACCTCTGAAGATCCGGAAACCAAGGTTTCCAAACGGGAGAAGAAATCTCCGCCAGAGGGTCCTGCCTCGGAGGGTGTTCTTGGCACACAATGTCCGCGCGGGGATCAGCCCTCTAACGAGCTGTAAGTAAAAAGGTATTTAATAATGAAGAAATCCTACCTTACTTCCGAGGAAAATAACTGAAGTATTTATCTTGTAGTTCGGATCTTAGCCCTTCTCAGCTGAGCTCGTCTTCGGAGGATCTTCTTCCGGAGATGATGGAGAGCGAAACGCCTCCCCCGGACTCCCTAGCTCAAGAAGCGGGCGACCTTGAGTGTCGTCGCGGAGGGCCTCTCCGGATCCGGTGTGGCCAGAGGATAATCCTATGGGCACCCGAAGTCCCCAGTATCCGGCTCTTGAAGAGAGCAACCAAAAGAGTCCGGCACCGTCTGGTGCGCGGTCGGATGTACGGAGGGATCTGCTGGAGAAAGCGGTTATCTCAGAAGAGCACCGCTCATTGATGGGTACGGTGATTGAAAGGATTTCATCTACCGAAAGCGGGCTGCATGAAGCCTTTATGAGTCTACTGACGGGTTTTGAGGTACGTGCAATGATGTAAAAGTATCGCACATTTTTAGATGTGCCCTGTGTAGATAGTAGCCCCTGAGACTCTGGTTGTCGTCGAAAACGACGGCAAACAGAGGATCGTAGCCCCAGGTAATAACCAAACTGTCTTTATGTGCAGGTGATGGAGGCTCTGGTGGCTAGCCGGACTATTGGGTATGCTGAAATAAAGCGGCAGCTGGATGCGGCAGATGCCGACATCGTGCTTGTCAATGAGCGGCTTGACAAGGCACAGGGTGAGTGGCCTTTTTGGTGATTGTCACATAATAAGAGCAACGTGATGCCAGTATCTTTAATATGTTGTGACTGCAGATGGAGCGGCCAACGTGGAGACCCTTCGGGCGGAGCTTGCCCGAGCCAAGGAGCAAGCAAGGAGTAGTAATGCGGCCGCTTTAAAGGCGGCCGAAGAGTTACGAGCCGAAAAGGCCGCGCATTGCGAGAGCAAAGAGAAAATGGCCAAGATGGCCGTAAATTTAAAAGGCACTGTCGACCGTCGCCAGCTTCTTGAAGAAGAAAACCGGGCGAAGGCAACAGACCTGGAAAAGGCCACAGTGGCGACCAAAGACACCCGCTCTGTGATGAGAGCGAAGAAGGAGGAGCTGCGTCAAGCCGGGGATATCGCGGCTGGGAAACCCTTCATGCTGCGGAGGAAGTTTGGAGATCCTCAGTATGCCCCTCTGGATCGGCTGTGGAGTTCGGCGGACGCATATCTGGACTTGGCGGCGAGTGCTGTCGATTCGGCCGAATACTTCCGAGATCAAACAGATCGTGAAGTGGACAAGCTATTCTAGTCACAATTTAATGTTCCAGAGCGTCCACTTCCATTGACTAATCAGCTTGCTGAATGGGCCGACCTGAATAGATTGTCCGGACTCGCGATGAGGTCTGTTGTGGATCATCTGTGGCCGGAAAGGCCAAAGCCGAACAACTATTTTAGTTTGGTGCAGCAGTTCCTTGGTGCGGTGCCGCGCATTAATGCGATGAAGAGGTCGTCGTGCATAGAAGGCTCGCGGATGGCCCTTGCCCGTGTCAAAACATACTGGGCGGAGATGGATGCCACCGCTGTCGCGGCGCAGGGTTCGACCATAGGCCGAGTGGCTGCTGAGCACTATTTTGAAGAAGTTCTCGAAGGCGCTCGTTCGATAGAGGCCCAGTGCTCGAAGAATATTATGTTTGAATGACATGTATTCTCATTGTAAAAACAATGTTGTATTAAGTTTATCAAGGCTTTATTTATACTTTTGCCCGAAAGTATTGTGATGCCTCCTGTGCGGCCGTTTATGTATATATGTATATAACCTGAAAGATTGCAGTCGTCGGCTTCAGCCCCCACGAATATAATGCGGGGGTGTTCGCAGAAGACGCATATTCACACTTGATCCAACGTCTTGGTCCATTAAGGAGGTGATAGCGCAGCGAACTAGGCAACATGACTATAATGCTTTAACACTTTCACTTAGCCAGAGGAGTTTGACGGTGGGGCTACTATATAGCCCCTGGTGGCTCCGCACTCATCCGAATTTGGCGTGCGTACATGCCTGGCCGAGAAACGACCCTTCGTTAAGGCGGAGGAATCCCGAAGATTCCGGTAGGTCATCGAGTGGTTGACCAGTCTCACGCTATATCATGATAGTCAGTTTTCGGCTTTCTCTACTGAGGTGCTCGTCCGGATGAACCAGGGCACAATCGCAGTAGTTCTCCTGGTGCCGCCTTAGCCGATAGAGCGGAACGTAAGGCAGCAAAACACAGGAGCCGGGCAAACCCAACATTTGACCAAAGACATGATTCGGAGCTGATGCATATAAGGCCAAACTCGCGATGCCGAACACTCCCTAAGGTATTCGGTCTTTTATGATGTAAACCGGGCCTAAACAGTGCCCTTTGTAATAAGCCCCTGGTGTCCAGGTACGTGCAATATTTTGACGTGGCCACATGCCAATACGTCAGCATCCTTCTCCATTGTACTGAGAATCCGGGGGATGTGTATCAACAAGAGACAGTAAAAAAGGTTTACGCAGGGTCTTAATCTAAAAAGAATCCTTGTAATGGGTCCCTTCTGCACGTCTGCGCCTGTGTCTCCATTGTGCCGTATTCTGGACGGGTGTAGCACGATGGTCATCTGAAAAAGAGAGTAACTTAATTGGAAAGTTGCCGTGCGAAAGGTAAGTTATACTAAATAAACAATATGAGTAAGGTTGAGCCTAATTGTCGCTTGTGCACGGCGTTGAGCCCCTTGTATTGTAATAGGGGTATAGCAATCAAACCTATATCAATTACATGTAGCAGTACCGGACTCGTCCAACCGTGTCCGTGGTGTTAACGACCTGTCAGATGCTTTAGTTGGTGAGGCTGTTTAGTGTGCGGCTGCCAAGGCAGCCGCATGGTCTTCCACGCGCAAGGAGCGCTCAATATTTCCATTTACTGTAATGATACCACGTGGACCGGGCATCTTAAGCATGAGGGAAGCGTAATGCGGTATTGCGTTAAAGCGAGCGAAAGCTTCGCGTCCAAGTAGTGCTTGATAGCCACTTTGGAACGAAGCAATGTGGAACATTAACTTTTCGCTGCGGAAGTTATCGGGAAAGCCGAATATAACCTCTAGTAGCAGGGAGCCCATGCAATGGGCTTCTGGGCCTGGCGTTACTCCTTTAAAGGTAGTATTGCTATGGCTAATTTTTGCTGGGTCTATCCCGATGTTGCATACTGTGTCCAGATATATCAGGTTTAAACTACTGCCGCCGTCCATGAGAACTCGTCTGAAGTGGTATCCGTCAATTATTTGGTCTAATACCAAGGCAGCCCATCCTGCCCGCCAGACACTTGCTGAGTAATCCCGATGGTCAAAAGTGATGGGTTGTGACGACCGGTGGCAGAATTCCACGGTGATAGGCCCTGGGGCATGTGTCTCTGGGAGTGCCGCTTTGTTTCCCCCCTTTATTACGTGTAACACGTTAACTGTTTTGACTTCTGGTGGGAATTTCTTATGTTCCCCAGTGCTTTGCTTGCGAGGCTCATCCTCGTCCTCGCTTGGTGTATCCTACCCCCTTATATTCGGCCTTGAGCTTGCCGGACTGCTTGAAGACCCAACATTCTTATGGGTATGATTTGCAGGTTTGTCGGGGGTACTATGGATCTGGCATATTTGGTCCAGAATCTTGTTTAGGCTGGACTGTTCGTCTTTGTTGCCTTTGGAGGGTGGCTTTTGCTGACCTAGCCGAGAGCTTCTGAATCCGGCGTTTACCGTCGTGCTCTTCGGGCTGTTTTCTTTATTTCGGCGCTTGTTTTTGCTGCGTCGTGATTTCCCGTTTCCATCCCTGACTTCGGATGTACTTGGGTCGCTGGTGCTGCATTGGGCTAACCAGTTGTCCTCGCCCGCGCAAAAGCGGGTCATGAGGCTTGTTAATGCTGCTATTGTTCTCGGCTTTTCTTGGCCGAGGTGTCTAGCGAGCCATTCGTCTCGAACGCTGTGCTTGAAGGCTGCTAAGGCTTCGGCGTCCGGACAGTCTACTATTTGGTTCTTCTTGGTGAGGAACCTGTTCCAAAGCTTTCGGGCTGACTCTCCGGGCTATTGAATTATATGACTTAAGTCGGCTGCATCTGGTGGTCGGACATATGTCCCATGAAAATTTGCCCGAAAGGCGTCTTCAAGCTCTTCCTAGCTTCCAATGGAGTTTTCGGGGAGGCCTTTAAGCCAGTGCCGAGCTGGCCCTTTGAACTTGAGGGGTAAGTACTTGATGGCGTGGAGATCGTCTCCTCGAGCCATGTGGATATGGAGGATATAGTCCTCAATCCAGACCCCAGGGTCTGTTGTTCCGTCGTACGCCTTTATGTTTACGGGTTTGAATCCCTCTGGAAATTCATGGTCCAGCACCTCGTCGGTGAAACATAGGGGGTGTGTGGCACCCTTGTATTTGGGTGTACCGTGGTGTTCGGATGTTTGTTGTGTTGTATTGCATACTGGAGCGTGCTTGCGTGGACCATATATGGATCTGGTTGCGCCGTCCTTTTCATGCGAGCCCTCGCGTGGATCGCGTACTGGCTTATGTGCAGCATTATTTGCCGCTCTGTATTGGCCACGAGGTCGTCTATCCGACTGGATGGCCATTTTGTTTTCTAATTACAGGGTATCTAAGGCCTCCTCGTCGAATTCGGGTAGCAACTTTTGCTTCGGGTAGCTCTTGGTGTGGCGATTACCGCCGTACTTCGCTGCAGTGTTGAGTACGTCACTCCATCTGATTCTGAGTGTGCCTTGTGCAGCTCTGAGCCTTTGCTTCTGCCTTTTCAGACTCCTTGCCGTGGCAACAAGACTTTGATGGGCATTCTGTTGCTCCGAGCGCCTGTCCGGTGTGATGTCGTCCGGACTGTTATCTTCGACAGAGTCGGGTTGTTCGGTTTGATTCTCCGTGTGGCCCTGGTCGGGCGATGGTTCACCCTACTCTATCGCTGGGTCTATATGACCGTTGTTTCTGCCGAGGCGGGATTTGGAGCAGCGCTTACGCCACCGCTTTGACTGCTTCTCGAGGGAACAACCCTGCGTTGCGTCCTTCTGTTCCTCGTCGTCGTTTTCTTTGGGTGTGTCCACCATGTATACATCATGTGATGAAGTGGGCATCCAGTGCCCTGTTGGCAATGGTTCCTATTCGTCTCATGCATCGTTGTCCATACCGTCGATGTCTTCGGAGTCGGTCGAGCATGTTGGTCAAATCATCGACAGTGGCTACTAAGTGGGTGGTGGGTGGGTGACGAATTTCATCGTCATCCGCACCCCAATCCTGCCGGACATAGTTTGGCCTGGACTCTCCTGACAAGGAGAGAGACCTTAATGAGTTCAGCATGTCACCGGAGGGCGAGTGGTGAAAGATATCCGTGGAGATAATCTCCATGATCGGCGCCTAGTCGGATTCGATAGGCACGAGCGTAGGCGGTTCGAAGTCTGTGGCCAGGGAAGGATTAGGTAGTGTGGCATCACGGCTCTCGTGAAGGGTAAGGTCGATATTCGGCTCGATCGCCGCTGAGGATGCGGCCTCCGTGGAGGGGTCTATCCACCCGTCCATGGATGGCGCAACTGGTTCCGAATTGAGGGTTGAAGTGGTTGCCGGCGCGATCACCTGGACACTGTCTGATGGCAGAACTAAATCATGCTCATCGTGACCGCATGGCGCACTAAGCAGGGGCTCGAATCCATCGAAGATCAAGTCTCCGCGGATATCGGCCGTGTAGTTTAAGCTTCCAAACCCGACATGATGGCCAGGGGCGTAACTCTTGATCTGCTCCAGATGGCCAAGCGAGCTGGCCCGCAGTGCGAAGCCGCCAAATACAAAGATCTGTCTAGGGAGAAAAGTCTCACCCTGTACTGCATCGCTAACGATGATCGAAGGAGCCATCAAGCCTAATGGCGACGACACAGAGGAACTCTCAATAAAAGCACCAATGTCGTTGTCAAAACCGGCGGATCTCGGGTAGGGGGTCCCGAACTGTGCGTCTAAGGCGGATGGTAACAGGAGGCAGGGGACACGATGTTTTACACAGGTTCGGGCCCTCTTGATGGAGGTAAAACCCTACGTCCTGCTTGATTATTCTTGATAATATGTGTAGTACAAGAGTTGATCTACCATGAGATTGGAGAGGCTAAACCCTAGAAGCTAGCCTATGGTATGATTGTCTGTTGTCCTACGGACTAAAACCCTCCGGTTTATATAGACACCGGAGGGGGCTAGGGTTACACAAGGTCGGTTACAAAGGAGGAGATATACATATCCGTATTGCCTAGCTTTCCTTCCACGCCAAGTAGAGTCCCATCCGGACACGGGATGAAGTCTTCAATCTTGTATCTTAATAGTCCAACAGTCCGTCCAAAGGATATAGTCCGGCTGTCCGGATACCCCCTAATCCAGGACTCCCTCAGTGCGCATCGGAGGGCCACCAGGGGGCCCACGAGGCAGGGGGCGCGCCCAGGGGGGTAGGGCGCGCCCCCACCCTCGTGGGCAGGGTGTGGCCCCCCTCCGGAACTTCTTGCACTCAGTATTTTTTTATATATTCTGAAAATGACTTCCGTGAAGTTTCAGGACTTTTGGAGCTTTGCAGAATAGGTCTCTAATATTTGCTCCATTTCCAGCCCAAAATCCCAGATGCCGGCATTCTCCCTCTTTATGTAAACCTTGTAAAATAAGAGAGAATAGGCATAAGTATTGTGACATAATGTGTAATAACAGCCCATAATGCAATAAATATCGATATGAAAGCATGATGCAAAAAGGACGTATCAATTCTCCCAAGCTTAGACCTCGCTTGTCCTCAAGCAAAGGATGAAATCGAAAAATATGTCCACATGTTTAGAGATAGAGGTGTCGACAAAAATAAAATACGGACATGAGGGCATCATGATCATTCTTAGAACATCAACTTATATAATTCTTGTCATATGATCTCTTATGCTAGAGTAGCAATTAAATCACAATTTCAAGTATGAATCATAAACTTCATTGAAAACTAACAAACTATAATCTCAGTCATTGGAGCAATTGCAATTTATCATAACATAGGAAAGAGTCAATATAAGAGCTTTTCAGCAAGTCCACATACTCAACTATCATATAGTCTTTCACAATTGCTAACACTCACGCAATACTTATGGGTATGGAGTTTGTCATGGCTTTGTCACGGCAGATGTCCTAGAGAAAGGACTTAGTCGTGGAGCCATCGCGACGGGTTAGGTTGAAGGGGTTAAAGCGGACACAGGGACGCAAGAGAGTTTATACTACTTCGGCCCCTTCGATTAAGGTAAAAGCCTACGTCTAGTTGTGATAGAATTTATGGGGTTTCGATGACTAGGGAGCAAACAAGCTTCGCCTATGTCTCGAGTTGTTGTCTATCTCTGAACCGCCGCCGGGTCGTCCCCTTATATACACGGGTGACACCCGTCGGTTCACAGAGTCCCAACACCGGTCGATATTCGTATTCTAGGTTGGTCCCTCCTTATTCCTAACTTACAATACAAGTTTATATACAAATCCCAGTTTATAGCTACAAGTCTTGAACCGGCTACGGGCCTTAGGCCCTCATCTGCCTTCTTGGGCTTTATCACTCTGGAACTACTGATGAAGTTGACCCGGCCCAGATAGGTCGGTTTACGCCCAGCAGTAATATCCCCAACATTAGGCCCCAGATTGATTTGAACGGGTTCATGTCAATCCTTTAACAAAAGCTTCATCTTCAACATCTTCTCATAAATTGGTAAATCGCCATGATGTCATCTTCTCTGATTGCTGTAAACCGGAGTGACATCACCTGTCATAACAAAGCTATCCATTATGCTTCTTTGTTTAATAGATCTGCGGAAATCGAGGCGACAGCTCCGTTTCGTGGCCCCTTGATTGTCGCACCTGACACATGTTCTTTCTCCTTATAAATAGGACCGAAGGGTCATTTCTTTCCTCCCCTTCGTGCCTTTCTTCTTCGTCTTCCTCGCATCGCCAGCCTCGGAGCTCCGCCGCCGCTGTCGACCTCTGCCTCAACCTTGGCCGCTGGATCAACCTGGGCGCACCAGAGCATCGCGGCAACCTTTCGTGTCTCCCTCAGCTCCGGTAAATCTTCTATCCTTTCCCCCGCAGATCTGACCTAGGGTTTCACAGTTCTTCAGTGTTCATCGTCTGCCTCTTGCTCATACGATAGATCTTTAGATGACTCCGCAAATCTTTATTCTGTGCAATGGTAGCTGTTTACCCTTCGCCTTCACTTACACATCTCAAAACCATAGATCTGTATGTACGTCTTGCTCATTGATTCGGTACTGCTCCTTTTTGGACCTCTGAATATTTGTCTTTTTTCTAAACTTGCTTCAGATCCATCGCTGTAGAGAAATCTTACGAAATCTGTTTCTATAAACTTACTCATCTGCTTCAATGTTTAAACCAGGCGGTTTAAGCTTGTAGAAAAAAATTGCCAAAACGGTATATACCATTAGTCCCCTTGTTGAACCGCCAGATGTTGTTGCTTCATAAAACTCCGGTTCAGATAGATCTGTCTCCGGTTTAACATTGCACATACCAATGTACCTTGATCAAATGCATTTTTGAACCGGGATCTTCTACCTTGTAGATTCCATCATGGCCAAGCAAGTATATGAGTGCAATTGGGTTCCTTCTCGCGTCACAGAGGCTCAGCTGGACGATCTAGTCCTAATCGGCGCTTTAGGCAGCAAAAATACCATCCATTGGAGGGCTCCTGGCAAAGAATGCCCTCCCACTCCTCAAGAAGGAGAGGTTGTTGTTTTCGTAGATCACTTAGCTCGGGGCTTTAAGCCGCCCGGTTCTAAATTTTACCGGGATGTTTTGGCCGATTTCCAACTCCATCCACAAGACACTGGCCCCAATTCTGTTACAAATATGTGTCACTTCCAAGTGCTCTGTGAGGAGTTCTTTCAAGAGGAGCCCACAGTGGAATTGTTCAGAGACCTTTTCCATCTAAACCGCCGTACTGAGTTTACTGACGGCTCCAATACGGAGTTGGGTGGCATGGCGATCTAGAAAAGGAAAGAGGTCACATACCCTCACGCCAAACTGCACAGCCACCCCAAAGAGTGGAATCAGACATCGTTCTATTGCAAAGACACCTCCCATGCTGGTGAGAATCCCTTGCCTGGCTTTCGTCCGGAGCGGCTCAGCAATACACACCCTTTTCCGCAAAGATTGACTGCCCAGGAGAGAAGCAAATATGCTCCTCAACTGTCGAAGCTCAGAGCCTTTATGGCCAATGGTTTAATAGGGGTTGATCTCGCTCGCTGTTGGATATCATGGAGCATACTGCCCCTTAGTCAGCGCTCCAGTTTGATGTGCGAGTATACCGGCAGTGTTGATCACCCACTGCGACATTCCAAAATCCAGCTCACTGATGAAGAAATCACAGAGGCTGTGAATAAGATGCTGAATGAACCGGAACATATCTGTGCTAAAAACGGCCTGCTTCCCTTCTGTGCCACCAACAAACCGCCAGTTGTAAGACCTTGATTTTTCCTTTTGCTGAATCTGTTATTGATATATCTGGTCATTGTTTAATATCAGTGTTTGTGTAATCAGGGCAATGATCCGTTTTGGAGCAAGAAATTGCCGCAGGAGAAACCAGAAAAACCAGACAAACTGGAAAGAGCAACCCGGCAAAAGACTAAAGCTGTAAAGAAGACTGCCCACAGGAAAAGAACTACTGCATCTTCTAATCCGGCCCCTGATGATGATGTGGATAATCCGGACCTTGAGGTAGAGCTTGACTCACTTGGCTTATTTTTCATGCATCTTATTGATGATGATATTTGTCAGGATGATGCCGAAGCCAGCCACGCTGACGCTGCAGAGGTAATTATTCTCTCTTCCGATTCAGAACCTTTGCCTTCGCTAAAAATCCGTCAGGCAAACCGGAAAGTTAAATTTTCTCATCCTCTTGCTTATTTGGATCCCAAATTTCTTATGAAGACCCAACAGCACGAAGCTCGTCGCACAACCCGGCACAGCGGCCAGGTAGTTACCTCCACCGGTTTACCGAACAGTCCGGATCGGAAACACCGTTCAGAGGTCTCTAATTTGCTTGTCAGTGATTGTCCTAAAGTAGGCTGCTTTCGTCAACCTCTTAATCCATCTGACTCCAATTAACAGGTTACTTCCCACTCATCTTCTGGCGAGTCATCGGCTACTCAGCTGCCACCTCTCAAAACGGTGCTTGGGTAAGCTATACTTATTATGATATTTGCAGCACATCGGTTTAAAACATATGCTGTATTTGATTTTGTTATTCTTTTCAGGGCCAAACCTAGGCCAAGTAAGAAGGCCCGCCTGGAGAAAGCGGCCGAAGAAGATGCCGTTCTTGAGCCAGGCAAAACACCCGATCTTGAAGTGGCTATTCTTGAGGATATACCCAATGATCCACCGCAGCAAGATGATGATCTTATTGCTGAAGAGAGACCTACTGATGCCTCAGGTCCTGTCAATCAGCCCACAGGCTCCATCCGGATTGAGAGATCCACCGGTCCAGCAAAGCCTACTGACAAGCCAACAGCCCCAGTGCAAATCGGCGATACTCAGGAGGATGAGGTTCTCATTACTGGCACTGGCCATACCGAGCCAAGCAATCCTGTTGCTTTGTCCAAACATTCTTCCAAGGAAGAATTTGCTGCCTTTGGTAAAGGCAAGTGGAATGCTGATCTGGCAACTTACGCTGCTCTGAACGCCCAAGATATCCATTCCGGCTACCTGAACCGGCTGTATACCAGCCATGACTATGAAGCCAGTCTGGTTAATATGATGAAGGATAAATACGGGGTAACTTTCATATGCTCTTTCCTGCTTGTATGCTTCAATACTTGCTGACTCTGCTAGCCCCCAAGGGCCGGTTTGTAATCTTCTTTCAAACCGGGACTTACTAATATAAATCTTAATACTTTGAAATTTGCCGATGTATCCCCCAAGGGCCGGTTCAACTTAGCGTAGTTAAACCGGTACTTTAAGTAATTGAGATTGCCGCATCAGAATATATATACGAGCAAATAGCCATTAGCCCCCAAGTGCCAAGTTGAATACTTGTATTGATCTTGGGACTTTGTAAGCAATTGAAAGATGAAGATCGAATATGCATTAGCCCCCAAGTGCTAAGTGCATAACTTGTTATGTGGTTGGTACTTCAATCCTTGTACCGTTTTGTTGAAGCATATAACTGTCTGCATGCAGGCGGAGCTGAAGACGAAAGAAAGCCAAGTCGCCGATCTCCAAGAAAACCTGAAAACCCAACAAGCTGAAACCTCCAAAGCAAAAGAGGAATTAGCCAACGCTTTAAGCGCCATGGAACAGCTTAAGGAGAGCTTCAAGAAGAAGCGGGCGGATTGGGCCACTGAAAAGTCCGCTTTAATCAAACGAGCAGAGGATGCCGAGGCTGGACTAAAACCAGTGGCCGATGAACTAACCAGCATAAAGCGGCACGTGCATGCCATGACTACTGCTATCTTTGGTAAGCCAGTTTGACTTCTGAATTGGCTCTGCATTGGTCACTTGGAGTCAGATGTGCGGAAGAAACTAAAAGACGCGTATACATTGGTTGAACAATTGTATACTGGTGCCCAGCGGATCATCTGTACCGCATCCCATAACAAACCGGCGCCCACTTTGATTCAAGACACTCTGATGAAACTGTCGGTGCTTCCTGCTCGGGTTGAAGAGCTGAAGAAATCTGCTGCTCGAACCAGTGCGATCAATGCCTTAATCCGGGAAAAAGCCTGGGTGCTGGATTTTGATCCTATTGAAGCGGCTCAGGGCTATCCCAGCTTGAAGGAAGACGGGTCAGAGTTTGGTGAAGCGGATCTGCGAGCAATAAACCGGGAGCTACGTCCGCTAGCTTGTCAATTGGTTGAAGAAGGAGACTTGTCTCATTATCAAGCCCAATATGATAATCAGAACAAGCGAATAGCTGCACCAATCCATGAATCGGAAAATCTGATCCCTCCAATCCATAAGCATACTTACGCTCCCGATATTGACCCGTCATTGTTGATCCATGATGAAGCTGTTTTTCAAGCATTAATGGGAATCGACTGGACAACTGTTGATTTCCAGCCACTGGGTAGAGAAACGGAGGCTGAAGCGGCGCAGGATGACCCACAACCATCAGGCCAGGCTGGTGACCAAGCTTGAACCGGAAGCCGGTTTGAAAACTGCCTCTCCTTTGCGAAAAACAATGATATTATTATGGGCATCGTGTTGCCTTGTAATAGGCTAGGTGATACTTTTGATGTTGATATGCCTTCGTGCATAATTTGTTCTTCCTGTGGTGATGAACTTTCCAAAGCACTTTCTGCAATAAGAAACTCTTCAAGCGCCACCGCGGTTGTACTGTCAGGCGGAATATGATGTCTGCATATATGAAGTCAAAACATCCAAAAAATTAAGTATATGACCAAATTTTTGAGATACATAATACCTGCTATCGTTGAGCATGAAGTTGGCTTGGCCAATCTTGAAGCGGAGTTTTGCAAACCCACACTGTTGGAGGAGATAACAGGTCCTGTATATATATGACGCTGGTTTACCATGTAAACCGTGCCGGGTTATAATAAACACCGTGTTACTCCATAAGAGGATGTTAACAACAAGGATCAAACCAGGCAAATAGTCTCCGGATTGACGTGAATTGTGTTCCGTCAATTGATTGGTTGAAAACTTTGTCGGTTTTAAAAAAACACAATAAAAAAGAAAGAAGTATCTTGCAAAGAAAAGTGCGAAGCAAAAGCAATGAAAAACCGTTTGCAAAAAGGGTTTATTTGAGCTGATCAAATGGCGTTACCATGGCCGAACACGACCAAGCTCCCGTTAGGTGTAACTATGGTTCTAGTCAGCCAGGTCCCCAAATGAAACCGTGGCATTTATGCCGACCAAGTGGCATGGCAATGGTTCGGGTTCGACCAAGCCCCCAAGTGATTCTGTGGCCTTAGGCCGATCAAGAGGCATGACTGGTTCAGACGTGACCAAGTCCCCAAGGATTGGGTCTTGTCCATCACATCATTCTCCTAATGATGTGATCCCGTTATCAATGACATCCAATGTCCATGGTCAGGAAACCGTAACCATCTATTGATCAACGAGCTAGTCAACTAGAGGCTTACTAGGGACATGGTGTTGTCTATGTATCCACACATGTATCTGAGTTTCCTATCAATACAATTCTAGCATGGATAATAAACAATTATCATGAACAAGGAAATATAATAATAACTAATTTATTATTGCCTCTAGGGCATATTTCCAACAGTCTCCCACTTGCACTAGAGTCAATAATCCAGTTCACATCGATATGTGATTAACACTCAAGGTCACATCCCCATGTGACTAACACCCAATGAGTTTACTAGAGTCAATAATCTAGTTCACATTACCATGTGATTAACACTCGATGAGTTCTGGGTTTGATCATGTTATGCTTGTGAGAGATGTTATAGTCAACGGGTCTGAATCTTTTAGATCCGTATGTACTTCGCAAATCTCTATGTCATCTTGTAGATGCAGCTACTACGCTATATTTGGAGCTATTCCAAATAACTGTTCTACTATACGAATCCAGTCTACTACTCAGAATAATTTGGATTAGTGTCAAAGTTTGCATCGGCGTAACCCTTTACGACGAACTCTTTTACCACCTCCATAATCGAGAAAATTCCTTAGTCCACTAGTTACTAAGGATAACTTTGACCGCTGTCCTGTGATCCATTCTTGG
This sequence comes from Triticum urartu, assembly GCF_003073215.2. Taxonomy (NCBI): domain Eukaryota; kingdom Viridiplantae; phylum Streptophyta; class Magnoliopsida; order Poales; family Poaceae; genus Triticum; species Triticum urartu. The sequence continues at coordinate 656,233,815 of NC_053026.1, forward strand.
ATCACTCTTGTACCCCTTGACTAACTCATGGCAAGGCACACTTCAGGTGCGGTACACAGCATAACATACTGTAGAGAGCCTATGATAAAAGCATAGGGGACGACCTTCGTCCTTCCTCTTTCTTCTGCCGTGGTCGAGCTTTAAGTCTTAACTTCTTACCTTACAACTCAAGCAAGAACTCCTTCTTTGACTGATCCATCTTGAACACCTTCAAGATCATGTCAAGGTATGTGCTCATTTGAAAGTACCATTAAGCGTTTTGATCTATCCTTATAGATCTTGATGCTCAATGTTCAAGTAGCTTAATCCAGGCTTTCCATTGAAAAACACTTTCCAAATAACCCTATATGCTTTCCAGAAATTCTACGTCATTTCTGATCAACAATATGTCAACAACATATATTCATCAGAAATTATATAGTGCTCCCACTCACTTCTTTGGAAATACAAGTTTCTCATAAACTTTGTATAAACCCAAAATCTTTGATCATCTCATCAAAGCGTACATTCCAACTCCGAGATGCTTACTCCAGTCTTTAGAAGGATTGCTGGAGCTTTGCATACTTATTAGCATCTTTCAGGATTGACAAAACCTTCCGGTTGTATCACATACAACCTTTCCTCAAGAAAATCGTCGAGGAAACAATGTTTTGACATCCTATCTGCAAGATTTCATAAATAATGCAGTAATCCCTAATATAATTCCAACAGACTCTTAGCATCGCTACGAGTGAGAAAGTCTCATCGTAGTCAACTCCTTGAACTTGTCGGAAAACATCTTAACGACAAGTCGAGCTTTCTTAATGGTGAAATTTACCATCATTGTCCGTCTTCCTTTTAAAATCCATTTGTACTCAACAGCCTCACGACCATCGAGTTGTTCTGTCAAAGTCTACACTTTGTTTCCATACATGGATCCTCTCTCGGATTTTATGGGCTCGAGCCATTTATCGGAATCCGGGCCCACCATCGCTTCTCCATAGCTCGTAGGTTCATTGTTGTCTAGCAACATGACTTCCAAGACAGGATTACGTACCACTCTGAAGTAGTACGCATCCTTGTCCTCCTACGAGGTTTGGTAGTGACTTGATCTGAAGTTTCATGATCACTATCATAAGCTTCCACTTCAATTGGTGTAGGTGCCACAGGAACAACTTCATGTGCCCTGCCACACACTAGTTGAAGAGACGGTTCAATAACCTCATCAAGTCTCCACCATCCTCCCACTCAATTCTTTCGAGAGAAACTTTTCCTCGAGAAAGGACCCGATTCTAGAAACAATCCCTTATTGCTTTTGGATCTGAGACAGGAGGTATACCCAACTGTTTTGGGTGTCCTATGAAGATGCATTTATCCACTTTGGGTTCGAGCTTATCAGCCTGAAACTTTTTCGCATAAGCGTCGCAGCCCCAAACTTTTAAGAAATGACAGCTTAGGTTTCTCTAAACCATAGTTCATACGGTGTCATCTCATCGGAATTACGTGCTGCCCCTTTTAAAGTGAATGTGGTTGTCTCTAATGCCTAACCCATAAACTATTGTGGTAATTCGATAAGAGACATCATGGTATGCATCATATCCAATGGGGTGCAGTTATGATGTTCGGACACACCATCACACTATGGTGTTCCAGGCTGTATTAGTTGTGAAACAATTTCCACAATGTCTTAATTTTGTGCCAAACTCGTAATTCAGATATTCATCTCTATGATCATATCATAGATCTTTTATCCTCTTGTCACGACGATCTTTCAACTTCACCCTGAAATTACTTGAACCTTTCAATAATTCAGCCTCGTGATTCATCAAGTAAATATACTCAACATCTACTCACATCATCTGTGAAGTAAGAACATAACGATATCCACTACATGCCTCAGCACTCATTGGACTGCACACATCAAAATGTATTACTTCCAACAAGTTGCTTTCTAGTTCCATTTTACTGAAAACGAGGCTTTCAGTCATCTTGCCCATGTGGTATGATTTGCATGTCTCAAGTGATTCAAAATCAAGTGAGTCCAAACGGTCCATTTGCATGGAGTTTCTTCATGCATATACACCAATAGACATGGTTCGCATGCCTCAAACTTTTCAAAAACGAGTGAGCCCAAAGATCCATCAACATGGAGCTTCTTCATGCGTTTTATACCGATATGACTTACGTGGCAGTGCCACAAGTAGGTGGTACTATCATTACTATCTTTTGGCATGAACATGTGTATCACTACGATCGAGATTCAATGAACCATTCATTTTAGGTGCAAGACCATTGAAGGTATTATTCAAATAAACAGAGTAACCATTATTCTCCTTAAATGAATAACCGTATCGCGATAGACATAATCCAATTATATCTATGCTCAACGCAAACACCAATCTCGATGGTAGAGGGAGCGTGCGATGCTTGATCATATTAACATTGGAAACACTTCCAACACATATTGTCAGCTCACCTTTAGCTAGTCTCCGTTTATTCCGTAGCTTTTATTTCGAGTTACTAACACTTAGCAACCGAACCGGTATCTAATACCCTGGTGCTACTAGGAGTACTAGTAAAGTACACATCAACACAATGTATATCCAATATACTTCTATCGACCTTGCCAGCCTTCTCATCTACCAAGTATCTAGGGTAATTCTGCTCCAGTGGCTGTTCCCCTTATTACAGAAGCACTTAGTCTCGGGTTTGGGTTCAACCTTGGGTTTCTTCACTAGAGCAGCAGCTGAATTGCCGTTTCATGAAGTATCCCTTCGTGCCCTTGCCCTTCTTGAAACTAGTGGTTTCACCAACCATCAACAATTGATGCTCCTTCTTGATTTCTACTTTTGTGGTATCAAACATCGCGAATATCTCAAGGATCATCATATATGTCCCTGATATATTATAGTTCATCACGAAGCTCTAGCAGCTTGGTGGTAATGACTTCGGAGAAATATCACTATCTCATCTGGAAGATCAACTCCCACTCGATTCAAATGATTGTTGTACTCAGACAATCTGAGCACTGGCTCAACAATTGAGCTTTTCTCCCTTAGTTTGCAGGCTAAGAAAATCATCGGAGGTCTTATACCTCTTGACGTGGGCACGAGCCTGAAATCCCAATTTCAGCCCTCGAAACATCTCATATGTTTCGCGATGTTTCAAAACGTCTTTGGTGCCTCAATTCTAAACCATTTAGCATTACGCACTGAACTATCATGTAGTCATCAAAATGTGTATGTCAGATGTTCGCAACATCCACAGACAACGTTCGAGGTTCAGCACACTGAGCAGTGCATTAAGGACATAAGCCTTCTATGAAGCAATGAGGACAAACCTCAGTTTACGTACCTAGTCCACATAATTACTACTATCAACTTTCAACTAAATTTTCTCTAGGAACATATCTAAACAGTAGAACTGAAGCGCGAGCTACGACATAATTTGCGAAGACCTTTTGACTATGTTCAGGATAATTAAGTTCATCTTATGAACTCCCACTCAGATAGACATCCCTCTAGTCATCTAAGTGATTACATGATCCGAGTCAACTAGGCCGTGTCCGATCATCACGTGAGACGGACTAGTCAACATCGGTGAACATCTTCATGTTGATCGTATCTACCATACGACTCATGCTCGACCTTTCGGTCTCTTTTGTTCCGAGGCCATGTCTGTACACATGCTAGGCTCGTCAAGTCAACCTAAGTGTTTCGCGTGTGTAAATCTGTCTTACACCCGTTGTATGTGAACGTTAGAATCTATCACACCCGATCATCACGTGGTGCTTCGAAACAACGAACTGTCGCAACGGTGCACAGTTAGGGGGAACACCTTCTTGAAATTTTAGTGAGGGATCATCTTATTTACTACTGTCATTCTAAGTAAACAAGATGTATAAACATGATAAACATCACATGCAATCAAATAATAGTGACATGATATGGCCAATATCATATAGCTCCTTTGATCTCCATCTTGGGGCTCCATGATCATCTTGTCACCGGGATGACACCATGATCTCCATCATCGTGTCTCCATGAAGTTGTCACGTCATCTATTACTTCTACTACTACAGCTAACGGTTAGCAATAAAGTAAAGTAATTACATGACGTTTATGTTGACACGCAGGTCATAAATAAATTAAGACAACTCCTATGGCTCCTGCCGGTTGTCATACTCATCGACATGCAAGTCGTGATTCCTATTACAAGAACATGATCAATCTCATACATCACATATATCATTCATCACATCCTTTTGGCCATATCACATCACATAGCATACCCTGCAAAAACAAGTTAGACGTCCTCTAATTGTTGTTTGCATGTTTTACGTGGCTGCTATTGCTTTCTAGCAAGAACGTTTCTTACCTACGCAAAAACCACAACTTGATATGCCAATTGCTATTTACCCTTCATAAGGACCCTTTTCATCGAATCCGATCCGACTAAAGTGGGAGAGACAGACACCCGCTAGCCACCTTATGCAACTAGTGCATGTCAGTCGGTGGAACCAGTCTCACGTAAGAGTACGTGTAAGGTCGGTCCGGGCCGCTTCATCCCACAATGCCGCCGAATCAAGATTGGACTAGTAACGGTAAGCATATTGAACAAAATCAATGCCCACAACTACTTTGTGTTCTACTCGTGCATAGAAACTACGCATAGAACTAGCTCTGATACCACTGTTGGGGAACGTAGTATAAATTCAAAATTTTCCTACATGTCACCAAGATCAATCTATGGAGAGACCAGCAACGAGGGGAAGGAGAGTGCATCTACATACCCTTGTAGATCGCTAAGAGGAAGCGTTCAAGAGAACGGGGTTGATGGAGTCGTACTCGTCGTGATCCAAATCACCGGAGAACCTAGTGCCGAACGGACGGCACCTCCGCGTTCAACACACGTACAGCCCGACGATGTCTCCCATGCCTTGATCCAGCAAGGAGAGAGGGAGAGGTTGAGGAAGACTCCATCTAGCAGCAGCACAACGGTGTGGTGGTGATGGAGGAGCGTGGCAATCCTACAGGGCTTCGCCAAGCACCACGGGAGAGGAGAAGGACTTGGGAGAAGGGGAGGGCTGCGCCAGAACATTGGTATGGCTGCCCTCCCACCCCCCACATATATATAGGGGCAAGGGAGAGGGGGGAGGTGCAGCCTTGGCCCTTCCTCCAAGGAAGGGTGCAGCTAGGAGGAGTCCCTCCTCCCCAAGGCACCTCGGAGGTGCCTTCCCCCTTTAGGACTCTTCCTTTCCCTCTTCTCTTGGCGCATGGGCCTCTTGGGGCTGGTGCCCTTAGCCCATATAGGCCAAGGCGCACCCCCTACAGCCCATGTGGCCCCCCGAGGCAGGTGGCCCCACCCGGTGGACCCCCGGGACCCTTCCGGTGGTCCCGGTAGAATACCGGTGACCCCAAAACTTGTCCGGTGACCAAAACAGGACTTCCCATATATAAATCTTTACCTCCGGACCATTCCGGAACTCCTCGTGACGTCCGGGATCTCATACGGGACTCCGAACAACATTCGCTAACCACATACAAACTTCCTTTATAACCCTAGCGTCATCGAACCTTAAGTGTGTAGACCCTACGGGTTCGGGAGACATGCAGACATGACCGAGACGTTCTCCGGTCAATAACCAACAGCGGGAACTGGATACCCATGTTGGCTCCCACATGTTCCACGATGATCTCATCGGATGAACCACGATGTCAAGGACTTAATCAATCCCGTATACAACTCCCTTTGTCTATCGGTACGACACTTGCCCGAGATTCGATCGTCGGTATCCCGATACCTTGTTCAATCTCGTTACCGGCAAGTCTCTTTTACTCGTTCCGTAACACATCATCCCGTGATCAACTCCTTGATCACATTGTGCACATTATGATGATGTCCTACCGAGTGGGCCCAGAGATACCTCTCCGTCACACGGAGTGACAAATCCCAGTCTCGATTCGTGCCAACCCAACAGACACTTTCGGAGATACCCGTAGTGCACCTTTATAGTCACCCAGTTATGTTGTGACGTTTGGTACACCCAAAGCACTCCTACGGTATCCGGGAGTTGCACAATCTCATGGTCTAAGGAAATGATACTTGACATTAGAAAAGCTTTAGCATGCAAACTACACGATCTTGTGCTATGCTTAGGATTGGGTCTTGTCCATCACATCATTCTCCTAATGATGTGATCCCGTTATCAATGACATCCAATGTCCATGGTCAGGAAACCGTAACCATCTATTGATCAACGAGCTAGTCAACTAGAGGCTTACTAGGGACATGGTGTTGTCTATGTATCCACACATGTATCTGAGTTTCCTATCAATACAATTCTAGCATGAATAATAAACGATTATCATGAACAAGGAAATATAATAATAACCAATTTATTATTGCCTCTAGGGCATATTTCCAACAATACTGTGTGGAAAGCCAAACCGGAAAATCACTTTTTTAATGAACTGAACCGCCGTGGCCGCATCACACTTGCTAACAGGTTCTGCCTCCACCCACTTTGTAAACTTGTCAACCGCCACCAGGAGGTGGGTCTTCTTATCTTTGGACCTTTTGAAAGGCCCAACCATATCCAGCCCCCAAGTCGCAAACGGCCAAGTAATTGGAATCATTCTCAATTCTTGAGCTGGTACATGAGCACGTCTTGAGAACTTTTGGCAACCATCACATCGTCTGACCAGATCCTCTGCATCAGCATGAGCAGTTAACCAATAGAAGCCATGGCGAAACGCTTTAGCCACCAGAGATTTTGAACCGGCGTGGTGACCAAAATCTCCTGCATGGATCTCACGCAAAATTTCACGGCCTTCTTCAGGAGACACACAGCGTTGAAATGCTCCTGACACACTGCAATGATGCAACTCGCCGTTGATAATAATCATGGACTTGGATCGCCGGATTATCTGCCTGGCCAGAGTCTCATCCTCTGGTAACTCACCCCGGTTCTTGTACGCCAGGTAGGGAAGCGTCCAATCCGGAATAACATGAAGAGCTGCCACCAATTGAGCCTTCGGATCAGGAATAGCCAAATCTGCTTCACCAGGGATCTTGACCGATGGGTTGTGCAGCACATCCAGAAAAACATTGGGCTGAACCGGTTTGCGCTGAGAGCCCAGCCGGCTTAAAGCGTCCGCCGCTTCATTTTTCCGCCAGTCCACGTGGTCCACCTGATAGCCTTTGAAATGACCTGCAACAATATCCACCTCACGACGATATGCCGCCATGAGTGGATCCTTAGAATCCCAAGTGCCAGACACTTGCTAAGCCACGAGGTCCGAGTCACCGAAGCACTTAACTCGACCTAGATTCATCTCCTTAGCCATCCGGAGACCATGGAGCAAGGCTTCATACTCAGCTGCATTGTTAGTACAAGGGAACATTAAGCGGATAACATAACAAAACTTATCACCTTGTGGGGAAGTTAATACGACTCCAGCCCCCGAACCTTCCAATTGCCTAGATCCGTCAAAATGGATGGTCCAATATGTGTGATCCGGCTTTTCTTCAGGTGCTTGCATTTTCGTCCAATCATTGATAAAATCAACCAGTGTTTGAGACTTAATCGCCGTCCGAGGCACATACTTCAAATTGTGCGGCCCAAGCTCTATATCCCACTTGGCAATCTGGCCAATTGCTTCCTGGTTCTGGATGATATCCCCCAAAGGAGCAGAACTGACCACCGTAATTGAACTCCATACAAACTGATCCGTCTTTTTCAACATCTGATACAGAGGGATTGCCTTCTCACCAAGACGACTGATAAACCGGCTTAACGCGGCAATCCGGCCTGCCAGGCATTGAACATCATTGATACACTTCGGTTTAGCCAGGGAGGTGATGGCTGTGATCTTCTCCGAATTAGCCTCAATTCCCCTATTGGACACCAGGAAGCCTAATAACTTGCCCGCCGGTACACCAAAGACGCATTTGTCCGGATTAAGCATCATCTTGTATGTCCTCAGGTTATCAAAAGTTTCCTTGAAATCACCAATCAGAGTCTCCTTCTCCCTGGATTTAACCACGATATCATCCACGTAGGCGTGTACATTATGACCAATCTGTTTGTGTAGACAATTTTGCACACAACGTTGATAAGTTGCCTGGGCACTCTTGAGCCCAAAGGGCATAGACACATAGCAGAAGGCTCCAAAGGGAGTTATGAATGCCGTTTTCTCCTGGTCCTTAACTGCCATTTGGATCTGATGATAGCCAGAATATGCATCCAAAAAACTTAAACGCTCACAACCCGCCGTAGCATCAATAATTTGATCAATACAGGGGAGGGCAAAAGGATCTGCTGGACAAGCTTTATTAAGATCTGTGTAATCCACACACATGTGCCAGGTGCCATTTTTCTTAAGGACCAGCACCGGATTGGCAAGCCACTCAGGGTGAAAAACTTCAACAATAAAACCAGTTGCTAAGAGCCTGGCTGCCTCTTCTCCAATTTCCTTGTGTCTTTCTTCGTTAAACCGGCGGAGGAACTGTTTCACCGGTTTGTATTTAGGATCCACATTAAGGGTGTGCTCAGCGAGTTGCCTCGGTACACCTGGCATGTCAGAGGGCTTCCATGCAAAAATGTCCCGATTCTCACGGATGAACTCGATGAGCGCGCTTTCCTATTTTGGATCCAAATTAGCACTAATGCTGAACTGCTTGGACGAATCGCTGGGTACAAAGTCAACAAGCTTAGTTTCTGCTGCCGATTTGAACTTCAGTGCCGGATCATGCTCCGTAGTCGGCTTCTTTAATGGAGTCATGTCCGCCGGATCAACATTTTCCTTATAATATTTCAGCTCCTCGGTGGCACAAACCGACTCTGCATAGGCCGCATCACCTTCCTCGCACTCCAAAGCGATTTTGCGGCTTCCATGAACCGTTATTGTCCCCTTGTGACCCGGCATCTTGAGCTGCAAATACACATAACAGGGCCATGCCATAAACTTGGCGTAGGCCGGTCGCCCAAATAGGGCGTGATATGGACTTTGGATTTTCACCACTTCAAACATCAATGTCTCCGACCTGGAATCATGATCATCCCCAAAGGCCACTTCCAGAGCTATCTTACCAACAGGATATGCTGATCTGCCAGGTACTACACCATGGAACACCGTATTAGACGGTTTAAGATTTTTATCTGTCAGTCCCATACGACGAAAGGTCTCATAGTACAAGATATTAATGCTGCTACCTCCATCCATGAGCACCTTGGTGAACTTGTAACCTCCCACCTGAGGCACCACCACCAGAGCCAACAGACCTGGATTATCGACCTGGGGAGGGTGATCCTCTCTGCTCCATATGATTGGCTGTTCAGACCAACGTAGATAACGGGGTATGGCCGGTTCAACAAAGTTGACCGCCCGCCTCTGAACCTTTTGGTCTCGCTTGTCCAAGCTAGTGGTGAAGACATGGTACTGCCCACTACTCAACTGCTTTGGGTTGCTCTGGTAGCCTGACTATTGCTGTTGTTGGTTGTAACCACCCTGGTTGTTCTGACTATTTTGACCATTGTGTCCGCCCAGATTACCATTAAATCCTGAACCGGAACTTCCTCCACCGTAACCCGGCCCGGATCCTGAGCCACCGCCAGATTCGTGATCATACCAGAAATTATTAGAATTCTTGAACTCCTGCATAATAAAGCAATCCTTCCAAAGGTGGTTTGCTGGCGCCTCCTTCGTCCCATGTCTTGGACAGGGCTGGCTTAGCAGATAGTTTAGGCGGTCTGGGTTAGGGTTGGGTGCCCCATTACGATTTTTCGGTTTACCCTTGCGTCGCTGGCCATTGTCCTGTGCGTTGGTATTAGCCACAAAGTCCATGTTACCATCCGCTTTACGCTTGCCTCCACCACCATTGCCTGCCCAGTGATGCTGCTAACCTTTGGAGTTGCTGTTCCTCTTTCCCTTCCCTGTCTTGTCATCATCAGATTCGGGATCCTGGGTACTATCAGAATCAGCATATTTCACCAAAGCAGCCATGAGGGTCCCCATGTCAGTGCAATGACGCTTCATCCGTCCCAACTTCAGCTTCAGGGGCCCAAACCGGCAGTTGCCTTCTAGGGTTAATACTGCGGTGTCAGCGTTGATGCGGTCTGATGAGTGCAACACTTGTGAAACCTGGCGCACCCAATGAGTCGTTGATTCTCCTTCCTCCTGGACGCATGCAGCTAAGTCCACTATCGACATAGGCTGTTTACATGTATCCTTGAAATTGCTGATAAACCGGGCTCGTAATTGGGCCCATGAACTGATAGAATTAGCCGGCAAGATTTTTAACCAAGTACGGGCCGTTCCTTCAAGCATCATGGTGAAGTATTTTGCACATGCCGCGTCATCCACATCAAGCATCTCCATGGCCATCTCATAGCTCTCCACCCATATCTCTGGAGGCTGATCCGCCATGTAATTTGGTACCTTGCGCGGGCCCTTGAAATCCTTGGGCGGGCGCACATTGCGTAAAGCGGGGATAAGGCAAGGAACCCCCAAAGAACTAGAAGTAACACCAGGTTCGATCGAGATGGTTGGACGAACCAGCGCGAGCTGCCGAGCCTGATGCTGTGTGGCTAACTCAGCCTCCCTGCGTGCTCGGGCCCAGTTCACCACTTCTTGAGCGTTATCAGCACCACCCGTGGGGTTGTTGCCACGGGGTGCTCCACGTCGTTCGTTACTCAACACTGCCGGTTCATCCATATGTCTGCTATAGCTCCGGCTTAGACGGGGGGTCGAGTGGATCCGGTCGCGGCTGTACGAGTATGCTTCCTGTTGGACCAAAGCTGTCCTCAGAAGCTCCTTGACCCGTCGTGTCTCTACTGCCTGCGGCAAATCACCTTCAATTGGAATGGCCTCCAGCTGTGCAGCAGCGACAACGAGATTGTCTATCGGGTTGGAGTAGTGACCCGGAGGTGTTAAAACAGCCTGAGGTATAACGGTGTTTTGACGAGGCGGGTCCATCTGATGAGGCTGAACCGGTGCACCGGTCCCGGGAGCTTCCGCCCGGTTTCCCTCCAGCGGATTGCCGGTTCCTACTCCTGGAGTGTTGAAAAGGTCTCTGGCCTCAAAAACCGGAGGCTAACGGGATCGGTACTTCCTCCTCATGACTTCCTGTGACGCACTCTGGTCCAACATGAGCCTGTAGGCTTGTGCGTCTAAAGCGGCCCGCTCCGTGGCCATCTTGGTGTCCTCAGCTGCCAGGTCTGCCTTGGCCTGGGTGATCTATTCCTTTACCTTTGCAATCTCGGCGTTGTGAACGCCCTGATCCGCCGGATTAGCCTCCGCCATAAGCACAGCCAATGCATCAAATAGCTTTGATAGAACTTGAGCCGGCGGGCGCACAGGGCCTCCTGCCCCGGCAGATGTCGCCGTTGCTGAACCGGAGGTTGTTGCCGCAGCGGTCGAAGAATGAAGCACTGCTTGTGTACCAGTCATGAATATTCCAACCCGGTTGGGCAGATCAGAGGGGTCCGGAATACTGTCGCCATCGGAACAGCCCCCAATCCGGCCGTCGTGTAGCTGATAAAGAGATTCGGTTTCTCCGGTCGATGACTCGTCATCGCAACAAACGACGGTATCGCCGCGAGATTATGATCCATCCTCATAACTTCCTCCATGGATGACTCCCATGAAGGCATGCTTCATGGCCGGTTTAACCCGGGTGGATCGCGCACGCTGAGCCGTCTCGATGAGGTCGGTGCAGTTGTCCGGCTCAGGGCCCGGTTCACCGATCTTGCCAATGAGAACGTGAATTCCACCAAAGGGGACCCGGTACCCTTACTCAATTGAGCCGGCCTCAGGGCCCCAGCCTGCGTCGTCGATGTAGAACTTGCCCCGACGACTCTTAGTCATCCGGCCTACAGCGTAGCCCTCGAGTCCTTCAAAGTGGCCCTCCAAGAACCGGAAACCATCGTGCGATAGCCCCACGATGGGCGCCAACTGTCGTGGCTTTGTCACGGCAGATGTCCTAGAGAAAGGACTTAGTCATGGAGCCATCGCGACGGGTTAGCTTGAAGGGGTTAAAGCGGACACAGGGACGCAAGAGAGTTTATACTAGTTCAGCCCCTTCGATGAAGGTAAAAGCCTACGTCTAGTTGTGATGGAATTTATGGGGTTTCGATGACTAGGGAGCAAACAAGCTTCGCCTATGTCTCGAGTTGTTGTCTATTTCTGAACTGCCGCCGGGTTGTCCCCTTATATACACGGGTGACACCCGTCGGTTCACAGAGTCCCAACACCGGTCGATATTCGTATTCCGGGTTGGTCTCTCCTTATTCCTAACTTACAATACAATTTTATATACAAATCCCAGTTTATAGCTACAAGTCTTGAACCGGCTACGGGCCTTAGGCCCTCATCTGCCTTCTTGGGCTTTATCACTCTGGAACTACTGATGAAGTTGACCCAGCCCGGATAGGCCGGTTTACGCCCAGCAGTAATATCCCCAACATTTTAACCGGACATAGAGAAAGATAGGGGCTTATAGTTTTGCCTCCCAATGTTTTACCTCAAGGGTAATGTCAACAATAATAGTTCATAAAAACTCACATCCAATTAGTCATATATACCAGGATCTTTCCAACATGTTGTGATTGCCAAAAGATAAAATGTAAAAAGGAAGGGTGAAGATCACCATGACTCTTATGCAAGGTAGGAGATAAAAGTAAAAGATAGGCCCTTCGCTGAGGGAATCAGAGGTTGTCATGCGCTTTTATGGTTGGATGCACAAAATCTTAATGGGAAAGAACGTCACTTTATATTGCCACTTGTGATATGGACCTTTATTATGCAGTCCGTCGCTTTTATTTCTTCCATATCACACGATCGTATAAATCTTATTTTCTCCCACACTAATAAGTCATACATATTTAGAGAGAAATTTTTATTGCTTGCACCGATGACAACTTACTTGAGGGAACTTACTCAATCCGTAGGTAGGTATGGTGGACTCTCATGGAAAAACTGGTTTAAGGGTGTTTGGAAGCACAAGTAGTATCTCTACTTGGTGCAAAGAATTTGGCTAGCATGAGGGGGAAAGGCAAGCTGAATCATGTTGGATGATCCATGACAATATAATTTATCTCAGATGTAAGAAAACATAACCCATTACGTTGTCTTCCTTGTCCAACGTCAACTCTCCAACATGTCATATTTTAATGAGTGTTCACAATCATAAAAGATGTCCAAGATAGTATATTTATATGTGAAGACCTCTTTTTATTTATTACTTCCTATTAATTGCAACGATGACCAAAACTATGTTTGTCAACTATCAACAACTTTTATTCATCATACTCTTTCTATGTGAGCTCATTACTCTCCATAAAATCCATATGATCTCGTTGTTTCTTTTTATTTCTTTCTCTTTTCTTTTATTCACTCAAGATTATGGCAAAATAATCAAGCCCTTGACTCAACACTAATTTCTATTATATATATAGCTCATGGACTCGATTACATAGAAGGATCATAAAGCAAAACTCACAACTAGATCATACTAAAACTTTATGCTACTAGATCAAGATATTATCAAAAGGATCGAACTAAGAAAAACGGTAAAGATAAAAGTGATGGTGATACGATACCAGGGCACTCCCCTAATCTTGGCAGTTGCCAAGGGGAGTGCCCATACCAGATACTCAATTCTTCTTTGTTGGTGGAGAGGGTGGAGTTGTTGATGATGGATAGTCGCACATCGAGTGTAGGAGGTCCTCCAACTTGCGGATAATGCCCTTGAGTGCGATGATATGCTCCTTCAACAAAATATTTTCACGTGTGAGGTACTTGTTTTGTATACGGGATAACTTAATCATCTTGAAAGCCTCGATCTCAGTTGGGGTAAGAAGATTGTAATCAAGTTGAAGGATGTCTTCTGCTGCCGGAACTTGGTCCTCCTTGGTCTTCTTGATCCCTTCATCCTTGTTGACCTCCATAGGTTCTTCCCACTTCAGCTCTATCTTCATTAGCCAAGCATCATTGTCACCATTGTTGGGGGAGGGAGACGACATAATGCCTGGCCTTGAAAACCCTGACAGAAAACAGCTCGAACCAAGAACAAGAGAATTTTGCGTGATACGGGAGTCAAAACCTTCGGGAGATTATATAATGAATTTTTACCGACCAAAATACGTAACGTGCAAGAAAACGGAGTCCGGAGAGCACACGAGGTGCCCACGAGGTAGGGGGCGCGCCCAGGGGAGTAGGGCGCGCCCTGCACCCTCGTGGAGCCCTCGTGTCCTTCCCGGACTGCTTCTTATTTTTCTAAATATTCCAAAATGGAGGAAAATTGCCATTAGAACATTTTTGGAGTCAGTTTACTTACCGTACCACATACCTATTCCTTTTCGGAGTCTGAAACGTTCCGGAAACTGTCCCTTATGTATTCCTCTGGGGTTACCATTTCAATAACATTCGTTTCAACATTTATAGGATTACTTGAGATATAATGTTTAATTCTTTGACCGTTCACCACGTTCGGATTTGTTCCTTCGAAGTTGTTGATTTTTATGGCATCGAAACGATAGACCTCCTCGATAACGTAAGGACCTTCTCATTTAGAGAGAAGTTTTCCTGCGAAAAATCTTAAATGAGAGTTGTATAGCATTACATAATCACCTACATTAAACTCACGCTTTTGTATTCTTGTGGCATGCCATCTTTTAGCTTTTTCTTTAAATAATTTGGCATTCTCCTAGTCTTGGGTTCTCCATTCATCGAGTGAGCTAATGTCAAATAACCTCTTCTCACCGGCAAGTTTGAAATCATAATTGAGTTCTTTAATAGCCCAATAAGCCTTATGTTCTAGTTCGAGGGGTAAGTGACATGCTTTTCCATAAACCATTTTATACGGAGACATACCCATAGGATTTTTATATGCAGCTCTATAGGCCCATAATGCATCATCAAGTTTCTTGGACCAATTCTTTCTAGATCTATTAACAGTCTTTTGCAAAATTAATTTGAGTTCTCTATTGCTCAATTCTACTTGACCACTAGACTGTGGGTGATAAGGGGAAGCAATTCTATGATTAACATCATATTTAACAAGCATTTTACGGAAAGCACCATGAATAAAATGTGAACCACCATCAGTCATTAAATATCTAGGGACTGCAAACCTTAGAAAAAATAACTTCTTTAAGCATCTTAATAGAGGTGTTATGATCAGCAATACTAGTCGGAATAGCCTCTACCCACTTAGTAACGTAATCAACAGCAACTAAAATATGTGTGTATCCATTGGAGGCAGGAAAAGGTCCCATATAATAAAAGCCCCAAACATCAAATGGTTTAATAACAAGTGAATAATTCATAGGCATTTCTTGACGTTTATTAATATTACCAATTCTTTGACATTCATCACAAGATAAAACAAACTTACGGCCATCCTTGAAGAGAGTAGGCCAATAAAAACCGGATTGCAATACCTTGTGTGCAGTTCTATCTCCAGCATGGTGTCCTCCATAAGCCTCGGAGTGAAACTTGCGTAGGATCTGTTCCTGTTCATGCTCAGGTACACAACGTCTAATAATACCATCTACTCCTTCTTTATAAAGATGTGGATCATCCCAGAAGTAATGTCTTAAATCATAGAAAAACTTTTTCTTTTGCTGGTATGTGAAACTAGGTGGTATAAATTTAGAAACAATGTAATTAGCATAATCAGCATACCATGCAGCAGTGTGAGAAGCATTTATGACATTTAATTGTTCATCAGGAAAACTATCATCAACAGGTAGTGGGTCATTAAGAACATTCTCTAGCCTAGACAAGTTGTCTGCAACGGGGTTCTCAGCTCCCTTTCTATCAATAATATGCAAATCAAATTCTTGTAGCAAGAGAACCCATCTAATAAGTCTAGGTTTAGCATCTTTCTTTTCCATAAGGTATTTAATAGCAGCATGATCCGTGAGAATAGTTACTTTAGAATCAACAATATAAGATCTGGACTTATCACAAGCAAATACAACTGCTAAAAATTCTTTTTCAGTAGTGGCACAATTTCTTTGAGCATTGTCTAGAGTTTTAATTACTAGCATATTGAATAACATTTAATTTCCTATCAACTATTTTCCCTAGAACAGCACCTACAACATAATCACTAGCATCACACATAATTTCAAAAGGTAAATTCCAATCAGGTGGCTGAACAATAGGTGCAGAGCTTAATGCTTTCTTAAGTATTTCAAAGGCTTCTACACAATCATCATCAAAAACAAATGGTATATCTTTTTGTAATAAATTAGTCAAAGGCCGAGAAATTTTTGAGAAATCCTTAATGAACCTCCTATAAAAACCGGCGTGACCAAGGAAACTTCTTATACCTTTGATGTCCTTGGGACATGGCATCTTTTCAATAGCATCAACCTTAGCTTTATCAACTTCAATGCCTCTTTCAGAAATTTTGTGCCCCAAGACAATACCTTCATTAACCGTAAAGTGGCATTTCTCCCAATTCAAGACAAGGTTAGTGTCTTCACATCTCTGCAAAACTCGATCAAGTTGCTTAAGCAATCATCAAAAGAGGATCCATACACGGAGAAATCTTCCATGAATAGCTCACATATCTTTTCACAGAAATCAGAAAATATAGCCATCATGCATCTTTGAAAGGTAGCACGTGCATTACATAAACCAAAAGTCATACGTCTATAAGAAAAGGTACCGAAAGGGCAAGTAAAAGTGGTCTTAGATTGATCATCAGCTGATACAGGTATTTGAGAGAAACCAGAATAACCATCTAGAAAGAAAAAATGTGTATGTTTGGATAATCTTTCTAGCATTTGATCAATAAAAGGTAAGGGGTAATGATATTTTTTAGTAGCCTTATTTAATTTGCAGAAATCAATTACCATCCTATAACCTATAATAATTCTTTGCGGAATCAATTCATCTTTATCATTCGGAACGACAGTAATACCTCCCTTTTTAGGGACACAATGGACAGGGCTTACCCACTGACTATCAGCAACGGGATAAATTATACCTGCCTCAAATAGCTTTAGTATTTCCTTTCTTACCACTTCTTTCATCTTAGAATTCAGTCGTCATTGGTGATCATGAACTGGTTTGACATCTTTCTCCAAATTTATTTTGTGTTGACATAGTGTGGGACTAATGCTCTTAAGATCATCGAGAGTATATCCAATAGCAGCACTGTGCTTCTTCAGAGTTTTTCAATAATCTCTCTTCTTTATCCTCTGAAAGGTTAACACTAATAATAACATGATATATCTTTTTCTCATCAAGATAAGCATATTCAAGAGTATCAGGTAACGGTTTGAGCTCAAACACGGGATCACCCTTGGGTGGAGGAGGATCCCCTAGGATTTCGACAGGCAAATTGTGTTTCAGGATGGGTTCCTGTTTAAAGAATACTTCATCTATTTCCCTTCTTTCATTCATATACATATCATTTTCATGGTCTAGCAAATATTGTTCTAAAGGATCACTAGGAGGCACGACAATAGAAGCAAGACCAATAATTTCATCTTTACTAGGCAATTCCTCTTCACGGTGTTGTCTACGAAATTTAGAGAAATTAAATTCATGAGACATATCACCTAAACCAATAGTAGCAACATCCTTTTCACAATCTATCTTAGCATTAACTGTGTTCAAGAAAGGTCTACCAAATATAATGGGACAAAAGCTATCTTGTGGGGAACCAAGAACAAGAAAATCAGCGGGATATTTAGTTTTCCCACACAAGACCTCAACATCTCTAACAATTCCAATTGGTGAAATAGTACCTCTATTGGCAAGTTTAATTGTGACATCAATATCTTCTAACTCGGTAGGTGCAATTTCATGCATAATTTCTCTGTATAAGTCAATAGGTATTGCACTAGCACTACCAGCCATATCACATAAGCCATGATAACAATGATCTCCTATTTTAACAGAAATAATAGGCATGCCTACAACGGGTCTATGTTTATCTTTAGCACAAGGTTTAGCAATTCTAGCAGTCTCATCACAGAAATGAATAACATGCCCATCAATATTATTAGACAAGAGATCTTTAACAATAGCAATATTAGGTTCAACTTTAACTTGTTCAGGAGGTGTACAGGTTCTAATATTGCTTTTACGAACCACAGTTGAAGCTTTAGCATGATCTTTCATCATAACAGGAAAAGGTGGTTTCTCAACATAAGAAGTAAGAACAATAGGATCATTATAAGTGACAGTCTTTTCTTCAACTTTTATAGGTGCATCTACTTTTACTTCTATGGGAGGATGATAGTTAAACCACTTCTCCCTAGGGAGATCAACATGAGTAGAAAAAGATTCACAGAAAGAAGCTACTATTTCAGAGTCAAGTCCATATTTAGTGCTAAATTTACGGAAAACATCGGTATCCATAAAAGATTTAACACAATCAAACTTAGGTGTCATACCTGACTCCTTACCTTCGTCGAGATCCCAATCTTCAGAGTTGCATTTAATTCTTTCCAATAAATCCCACTTGAATTCAATAGTCTTCATCATAAAAGACCCAGCACAAGAAGTATCAAGCATGGTGCGGTTGTTATCAGAAAGCCGAGCATAAAAATTTTGAATAATCATTTCTCTTGAGAGCTCATGATTGGGGCATGAATATAACATTGACTTAAGCCTCCCCCAAGCTTGAGCCATGCTTTCTCCTTCGTGAGGCCAAAAATTATATATAATTACGATCACGATGAACAAGATGCATAGGATAAAACTTCTGATGAAATTCCAATTTCAATCGTTTGTAGTTCCATGATCCCATATCATCGCATAGCATATACCATGTCAATGTGTCTCCCTCCAAAGATAAAGGGAATACCTTCTTATTAATAACATCATTGGGCACACCTGCAAGTTTAAATAATCCACAAACTTCATCCACATATATTAGGTGCTCATCGGGATGTAATGTTCCATCTCCTGCAAAAGGTTTAGCTAGCAGTTTTTCTATCATACCCGAAGGAATTTCAGAGCAGACATTTTCATTTTCAGCGGGTTCAATAGGTTGAGGAGCAACTCTTTGCTCTACTGGTCGGGGTGAAGATACCCCGAACAAGCCCCTTAGAGGATTACTTTCCATACTAACAAGTGACAGTAAATTTCAGCACACTAAATAAATTTTTTCCTAACCAAATTCCACCTACCAAAGGCGCTTCACTCCCTGGAAACAGCGCCAAAAAAGAGTCTTGATGACCCACAAGTATAGGGGATCTATTGTAGTCCTTCCGATAAGTAAGAGTGCCGAACCCAACGAGGAGCAGAAGGAAATGATAAACAATTTTCAGCAAGGTATTCTCCGCAAGCACTGAAATTATAGGTAACAGATAGTTTTGTGATAAGATAATTCGTAACGAGCAACAAGTAACAAAAGTAAATAAAGTGCAGCAAGGTGGCCCAATCCTTTTTGTAGCGAAGGACAAGGCTGGACAAATTCTTATATAGAGAAAAGCGCTCCCGAGGACACATGGGAATTATCGTCAAGCTAGTTTTCATCACGTTCATATGATTCGCGTTCGGTACTTTGATAATTTGGTATGTGGGTGGACCGGTGCTTGGGTACTGTCCTTACTTGGACAAGCATCCCACTTATGATTAACCTCTATTTCAAGCATCTCCAACTACAACAAAAGTATTAAGGTAAACCTAACCATAGCATGAAACATGTGGATCCAAATCAGCCCCTTACGAAGCAACGCATAAACTAGGGTTTAAGCTTCTGTCACTCTAGAAACCCATCATCTACTTATTAATTCCGAATGCCTTCCTCTAGGCCCAAATAATGGTGAAGTGTCATGTAGTCGATGTTCACATAACACCACTAGAGGAGAGACAACATACATCTCATCAAAATATCGAACGAATACCAAATTCACATGACTACTAATAGCAAGACATCTCCCATGTCCTCAGGAACTAACGTAACTACTCACAAAGCATATTCATGTTCATAATTAGAGGGGTATTAATATGCATATAGGATCTGAACATATGATCTTCCACCAAATAAAACAACTAGCATCAACTACAAGGAGTAATTAACACTACGAGCAACCCACAGGTACCAATCCCAGGCTTAGAGGCAAGAATTGGATACAAGAGATGAACTAGGGTTTGAGAGGAGATGGTGCTGGTGAAGATGTTGATGGAGATTGACCCTCTCCCGATGAAAGGATCATTGGTGATGACGATGTCGATGATTTCCCCCTCCTCGAGGGAGTTTCCCCGGCAGAACAGCTCCACCAGAGCCCTAGATTGGTTCCACCAAGGTTCCGCCTCGTAGCGGCGGAGTCTCGTCCCGAAAGTTGGCTTATGATTTTTTCCTCATCGAAAGACTCCATATAGCGGAAGATGGACATCGGAGGGACACCAGGGGGCCCACGAGGCAGGGGGCGCACCCAGGGGGTAGGGCGTGCCCTCACCCTCGTGGGCAGAGTGTGCCCCCCCTCCAGAACTTCTTGCGCTCAATATTTTTTATATATTCTGAAAATGACTTCCGTGAAGTTTCAGGACTTTTGGAGCTTTGCAGAATAGGTCTCTAATGTTCGCTCCTTTTCCAACCTAGAATCCCAGCTGCCGGCATTCTCCCTCTTTATGTAAACCTTGTAAAATAAGAGAGAATAGGCATAACTATTGTGACATAATGTGTAATAACAGCCCATAATGCAATAAGTATCTATATAAAAGCATGATGCAAAATGGACGTATCAAGGTTTTGCTTGAAATTCGTGAATCTGAACAGTGTGATGAATTACTTTATGAAGCGATTCACGATAGATCTTTGAATAAAAAGCATGATTGTAATGATTTTATTATAAATTCTATGGATGCAAATTGTGCTAATAATATGCAAAACCCTAAGCTTGGGGATGCTAGTTTTGCTACGTCCTCTACTTGTTGCAATGATCATGATTGGGGTGATTCTTCTTATGATCTTAAAAATTTATTTAAGCCCCATGATGAATATGAGATTGACAATAGTGTTTGTAATATTATTGAAAGTGGGTTTGGAAGAGTGTCAACTTTAGATCCCACATATTTGGATAAAGTTCAATCTTATGATTTTTATTGATAAAAGTGGGTTTGGAGAGGTCATGCCTTTAGTTAATGTTAATCCCAATAATTTGGAAGAGTGTCAACTTTGCATGCATGTGGATCGTGTTGAAAATATTTTATGTGATAGCTATTTTGTTGAATTTTCTTATGATCCCACATGTAATTATTATGACAGAGGAAAATATGATTGTAGAAATTTTCATGCTACTAAATTACCTCTCGTTATGTTGAGATTGCTATTGTTTCTTTCCGCTTCCTTGCATAAGCTAGTTTTTGCTTGCTATGACAATTTGTTTGCCTATAAGATGCCTATGCATAATAAGTATGTTAGACTTAGATGTGTTTTTCACGTGATTCGTGATGCTCTCTTTGTGCTTCAAATGTTGTCTTTCATGTGAGCACCATTGAAATTATCAATGCCTAGCTAGGGGCGTAAAACGATAGCGCTTGTTGGGAGGAAACCCAATTTTATTTTTGTTCCTTTATTTTTGTTCCCGTTTAGCAATAAATAATTCATCATGCTACTACTGTGATTGTGTTTTTTGTGTTTTAGTTAGTGTTTGTGCCAACTAAACCCTTTAGGATCGTCTTGGATGATAGTTGTTTGATCTTGCTGTAAAAGACAGAAACTTTGCGCTTACGAGAATAATTTGCATTTTTTACCGGAGAGCGATAAAATACCAATTCCAACTGAAGTAGATCAATATATAAATTATTTAGGACGTCCTAATTTCTTAGGATTTTTAGAGTTACAGAAGTATTCGAAACCTACAGATTGCTACAGATTGTTCTGTTTTTGACAGATTCTGTTTTTTGTGTGTTGTTTGCTTATTTTGATGAATCTGTGGCTAGTATCGGGGGGTATGAACCATAGAGAAGTTGGAATACAGTAGTTTTAACACCAATATAAATAAAGAATGAGTTCATTACAGTACCTTAAGGTGGTGGTTTGTTTTCTTATACTAACAGAGCTCATGAGATTTTCTGTTGAGTTTTGTGTTGTGAAGTTTTCAAGTTTTTGGGTAAAGATTTGATGGATTATGGAATAAGAAGTGGAAAGAGCCACTACAAAAACATGTTAATGCATGACAGATTTCAGGTGATGTTTTCGGAAACTGTCATTGATGGCCTGGTACAACCCTGGAAGCCCGCCCAAGGCCGCAAAAGCCCGCGTACCCTTTACTCATATAAAATGCTAACCCTAACCCTCCTCTCTTCCTCCTCCGCAACCCCTTCCCAATTCCCCATCAACCCCACACAGCGCCGCCACCCACCACCTCCTCACCTCTCTCCTCCCACAGATCGCCATCGGCCCGACTCCTCCTCTCCTCTCACCTCGTAGCTTCTAGATCCGCCTCGTCCAGCGCCCATCCATCCCTCTCCCGAACATCTCTCTCTCTCTCTCTTGTGACCCTCGCACCGCAGCCAACCCCCACCGATTCCGGCGACTTCCACCACCGCACAACATGCACTGTAACTGGTCTCCGACCCCTCTGTCACCCAGGACGGCTAGATCCGCGGCTCACGTCTCCGGCGCTCGCCTGCGACCATTAGCCCGTGGCTAGGGTTTCGGTTGTGTCGTCGCATCCATCATCGCCGCGTCTTCGGCGGCTTTGCTCCACCGCACACCGCGCCCCCTCATTCCCTCTCCTCCTCCTAGATGCCGCCTTACTTGTTCGGTGCGCTCGCCCACGCTGGGTTGCACGACAGCTACCCCATCCTCCTCTCCCACTTCTCCGGCGCGGTGGTGCATCATATGACTGGAGGCCCTGCCTTGCCCAGGTGAACACCTGAAACCCCTTTTCCTCTCCTCTAGCCCTTCTTTTCTTTGTAGGATGTGCTTTGGCTGACTGAGTGTGTTCATCCGTATATATTTGAACAAGTTACTGTTCTTGGAACCATGGAACATATATCACTAGTAGAAAACGGGCCTATTCTTCCGGTTCGAAAGGGCCTTTTGTCCCGGTTCCTGAACCGGGACTAAAGGGTCGTTACTAATGCCCTGTCCCTTTAGTCCCAGTTCAGTCCAGAACCGGGACAAATGGGCCTCCACGTGGCCTGTGCGCGGAGCCCAGACAGGAGGGCCTTTGGTCCCGGTTGGTGGCACCAACCGGGACCAATAGGCATCCACGCGTCAGCATTTCTGTGGCTGGGGTTTTTTTTTTTTTAAGGGGGGGGGGGGTGGGGGGTTTTGGGGGGGGGGGGGGTTAATTTAGGTGTTTCATATATTGTGTTAGCTAGCTAATTAATAGAGAGAAGTGTCCTCTCTTATGTTCGTGCTTGGTCGATGCTACATACTATATATACGTATAGAGAGGACTAGACACGCTAGCTAGCTAGTAAGCAAACGAAGGAAATAGAAGATTGTCATGAACATATATGCATACAGAGAGAAGTGATATCGACCACCTCTCCTTCTCCAAGAGATTGGTCCAACAACAAGTTCTCGTATATCTATCCGACACTACCGGCTACATATATACAATAATTATCTCTTACAAATATAAGCTCCTAACATACGGACGCATGGTCCACATAGTATTCTCCGTCTTCAGCGATCACGTGGTCAAGAAAGAATGCCGCCAATTCCTCTTGAATTGCTCGCATGCGAGCTAGTGCTAGGAGTTCATCCCGCATCCGAAACATCTAATTTGAAGAAGGGGGTCAATACACACACACACACATATATATATATATATATATATATATGAATGAATGAATGAAACTCAACACAAATGATGGTAATAAAATAAAATTGTGAATATTGTTATTTACGCACTTCATATTGTTTGTCAGAGTAGCCCCGCTCACAGGACGTGTGGCGGATGGACTCGCAAACGTAGTATCCACAGAAATCATTCCCTTGTTCCTGCCACAACCACTTTACAAGAAATAGAGGTCAATCAAACTGATAAGCAAGAATGCCAAATGGTATTGATGAAACTAGCGCTTGAATCACTAGGAGATGCGCGGAACATGCTACTATAGTACTTACTTTCGGGTGTCTAAATTCCAGCTTCTTCGGCAGTCCCGGAGCTTTTTTGGTGAATTTTCTCCAAACCCTGCCAGACAAAGAAAACAATTACTTGATATCAGAAATGAACAAAGTTGCTGATATGGTGGATAATGATCGATTTAACTTACTTCTCGAGCATTTGAGTCATGTCCGCATACTCCTGGGGATCTTTTCGTTTAGAGTCCAAGACAGTTACTACTCCCTGCTCAAGCTTAATCTCTAGGAGAATATAGTGGAACCTGCGCACGCATGCATAACTCATCAATTACATTACTATAACCTTGACTAATATATAAGGGAAACCGAATATGCACAAGACAGTAACACTCACTTGAAGTTGTAAGGAAAGAGTATTATATCTTTTTTTTCATTTATTACCAACGATCGTAGCAAGTGGCCTCGGTATCTGCGGCATGAAATTTAACCTCAGTTGCATCTATGAGATTTGTGTTAATGAACCCAATATCACCGACTTGTCTTTTCTTCAATTCGACGATCTTCAATCTGCATAATATAGTGAGGATAATTATAAATACATGCAATGAAAGAGCTGAGCTATATAGAGAGACTTAATGACAGAAGTAGTACTACTTACAGACAGTAGCAGGTGACCGTTGCTTTATCGAGGGCCAATTGATTGATAAACTGAAAGAACTCCTCAAATGGAACATGCAATAGTTCAATTCCAACGAGGTCATGCTCCTTTTTAACTCTCACATACAAAGTATTCCTCCCCCCAGACTCTCTGCAGATTTTCAAGTACCAATCATGCAATCTTCACATCATCGTTGATAGAGATCTTTCATCTTTGACGAGAGGCCTCCCGTACTCGTATCTTTGTATCTGCACCTCCAAGAAATCATAATGTACATCGTCGGGCAGGTAATCTCCAAGATTGCTATAACCGGGCACCATCCTCAGATCATTAGCGACGTTGTCGCTAGGCACCTTGAGAGGGGGGCACGATTTCTTCGCTTGTTCGCCGACCTGGGCAATTTGTTTCCCAGCTCGTCGTTCTTTCATCCTTTGATCACTGACAGTACTTCCCGACCGCTCCGCTTCAGCAAATGCCTTTCCAATAAGGCGCTCATAGTTGCCTTTCGGCGGAGACTTGGATGGTTTTGTCAGGGCAGCCAGAGTGCGCTTCGCTTTCACCGGATCTACCTTCTCCTCCGGAGGTGGATGTTTCTTTGCTTTCACCCCTTCAAAGAAGTTCCTCACTTCTTCTTGTGCGATCTCGGCGTTCTCCTCCAGGGTCCTCTCGTATGGTAACTTCTCTGGAGTCTTCAGAGAAGGACCGAATCTGTATGTCCTCCCGCCTCTCGTTGTACTGCTAGACGCCGGCAGAGCAGACGGAGTGGCTGTCTTCTTTACTTGCTTATGAGGCGGAGGAGAAGGACTATGACCTGCCGGAGCAGCTAGAGCGGCGGTGGGTCTCTTCCGCCCTTGCTGACGAGGCGGAGAAGGAGGAGGCTAGCTGCTCGGGCGCGCCGGTTCAGGCGGAGAAATAGGCGGAGTGCCGCCACGCGCCAGAGAAGCAGCCGGCCGAGTGCCCTGATCGTCACTCACCGGAGGAAGAGGCGGAGTTCCCTGACTCACCAGAGGAGGAGGAGGAGGAGGCGGAGGCGTCCATTTCGGAAGGTTGATGAGCTCCTTCCGCCATAGTCATGGAGTCTTCAGAGCAGAACCCAGCCGAGTCTCCCCTTCACTGGTAGGGTGGTCAAGCTGGAGGTCCTCAAATCCCTCCGTTATTTAATCCACCATCACCCTAGCATATCCTTCTGGAATCAGCCGGTAGTGAAAAGTTGCGCCGGGTTCAGTAGGAAAAACAGTGCCAACAGTCGCCTTGACCTTCATATTAATCCATTGCGTCATAAGGTGGCAATTTTGAGACTCTGTGATAGCATCCACGGGATAGCTGGCAGGAGCCGTCAAGACATGCTCCGGTTGAAGCAGCTCGGTGGAAGGCACGCTGCTTCTCCGCTGAGATGGCGGGGTAGCTTCGAGGGAAGCTTCAGCAGTTCATTTGCTGCGATTTGCTTCTTGTTCCTCTATCACTTGTACCCTAGCGTGCAGCGCCTGCAGTTGGGTCTGCTCCACTTTATTCCTCCTCTCGTGGCATTTGTAACCACCTGCGTCCGGAAACCCAGCCTTCCACGGAATGGAGCCTGGCATGCCTCGTGTCCGTCCAGGGTGCTCGGGATTCCCGAGGGCCATTGTGAGCTCGTCGTTCTCTCTGTCTGGAACGAACGTCCCTTGCTGCGCTGCTTCGATATAATGCTTAAGCCTCTTGACTGGTATTTCCATTTTCTCGTCCGTCCCAATGCACTTCCCTGATACAGGGTCCAAGGTTCCGCCAGCCCCGAAGAACCAAGTCCGGCAATGGTCTGGACAGTTAATTGTCTTTGGTTCGATTCCTTTATCAACCAGATCATTCTCAGCCTTGGCCCACTTAGGCTGGGCTACGAGGTAGCCACCTGACCCTGTGCGATGGTGATGCTTCTTCTTCGCAGCATTTTGCTTGTTTGTCGCCGACAACTTCTTACTCTTTTCCGATGTCTTGTGGGCCACAAATGCGGGCCAGTAATCTCTGATCTTCTCATATCTGCCCTAGAATTCTGGTGTCTCTTTTTTATCGACAAACTTATTCAGCTCTTTCTTCCACCTCCTGAATAGGTCTGCCATCCTCTTAAGAGCAAAAGACTCGATTAATTGCTCTTTAACTGGCTTCTCTGGATCATCCTCTGGAGGTAGGGTGAAATTTGACTTCAGCTATGTCCAAAGATCATTTTTCTGCATAGCATTGACATAAGACACCTCAGGGTCTTCTGTAGCCGGCTTTAACCATTGATGGATGCTGATCGGGATCTTGTCCCTAACCAGAACCCCGCACTGAGCAACAAATGCGTTCTTTGTCCGGATGGGTTTAATCAGTTGGCCGTCGGGCACGATTGCTATGATCTCAAACCTTTCATCCGAGCTCAACTTTTTCTTCGGGCCTCGTCTCTTTACCGAAGTTGTGCTCAATCCGGAGGGCTAGAAAAAAGAACAAAGACTTAATTAATATGTGTACATACCAAAACAATGAATGCATCAATTAGCTAGTCAGCATAGGCTTAACTAATATATATACCTGGCCGGACTCGGTTCGGTCACCGGAGCCGTCATCACGGTCTCCTTCTTGCACCGGCATTGGCTCACCGGAGCCGTCCTCACGGTCTCCTTCTTGCATCGGCATTGGGTCACCGGAGCCGTC
This sequence comes from Triticum urartu, assembly GCF_003073215.2. Classification (NCBI taxonomy): domain Eukaryota; kingdom Viridiplantae; phylum Streptophyta; class Magnoliopsida; order Poales; family Poaceae; genus Triticum; species Triticum urartu. The sequence continues at coordinate 656,261,134 of NC_053026.1, forward strand.
ATAATCATAGCCAGCTGCTTCTAGACCATCGGTGTCGTTGAGAAACAACGAGCAGACGACATCACTTCCTCGTGCGATTATGTCCCCCAACAACTCTTCTTGTACTTTGTCTCGGGCGGTGTCCATAGTTTCTACAAATATTTAGAACATGGCAATTATTATTCAAACATGACAGATGGATATATTAGTGGCAAACATAGGACTAATATTAATTAGTGGCCTCGACGCTGCTTCTCTAGGGTTTGGGGTGGCCTCGACAATGCTTCAAGGGTTTGGGGTATATCGACAACGACGACATACGTACATGGGAAAATAATACTATCGGGGAGGGGGTATATCGACCCCCCCCTCCTCTATTCTTTATTCTCCTCTTTTTTTCTTCCTTTTCTTTTTTTATCCTCTTCTTCCTCTCATGTTCGACGACCCTCGACCCTTGGCGACACTAGACCCCCTCTCAACCCTCGACCCCTCAGCGACCATCGACCCCCTCTCGACCCTCGACCCCTTGGCGACCCTCGACCCCCTCTCGACCCCTTGACGATCCTAGAACTTTTTTTCTCCCTGATAACATTTTTTTCTCCGAGAGAGTTAGTGTTCCCGAGTGAACCGGAGGGGGACATTGGTCATATCGGATTCGTCATATTTTCTACGAATGTTCTATATACATACATCCGTCGATATCATTCCATACATACATAGACATCTACATTATATATGAACAAAAAATATATCAAAATTCATCATACTTACATCTACAGTATATATGAACAAAAATTTCATCATATCAATATTTACATATACATACACACATACATACATACACATGACCCCCCTCATTCATCATATCAAATTCATCATATCAATATTTTGCAAGGGGAAGGAAGGAAGGGGGGCGATGGGGCGGTAGCTACCTCTCCCGGCGGGATCGGGGAGGACACCCGGGCGGCCGGCGTCGGGGGCGATGGCGACAAGGACGGGCTCGGGGTCGGCGAGGGCGACGTCGGGGCGCGCTCGGCGAAGACGGCGAGGCAAGGCGCGCTCGGGGGCGGCGGACGGGCTCGGGGGCGCAGGGGGTGCGGCAGGGCACGCTCGGGGGCGGCGGACGACAACTGCGTGGGCGGCGGACGGCATCGACGTGGGCTCGGGGGCGGGGCAGGGGCAACGGCGTGGGCGGCGACGACGAGGCAGCCTGGCAGCGATGAGCTCGGTGGCGTCGGGGGGAAATGGGCGATGTAAACTGAAACATTTGTCTCGGTTCATGGCACGAACCGGTACCAATGCCACCTATGGTCCCGGTTCGTGCTACCAACCGGGACCAAAGGTCTCATTTCGGCAGCCCAAAGGGCGGGAAGCAGAGGCCATTGGTCCCGATTCGTCTTACGAACCGGGACCATAGGTAGGCATTCGTACCGGTTTGTGCCACGAACCGGTACGAATGCCCCCCTATGATCCCGGTTCGTGCGTCTAACCGGGACCAATGGCCTGCGTCGCGACGCAGTGCGGTGGGATTTTTAGTCCCACCTCGCTAGCTGAAGAGCTCCCGCACCTGTTTATAAGCCCTGCTCTGTGTTCCCTTTCGAACTCCTCTGAACTGCAGGCTTACGGGCCAAATGGGACACTGCAATGCCTGTGGGCCTACTCGGCCTGCTGCGGGCCTGAATCCTGGCCCATGGTTGGGTTTCTAGTCGTGCTGGCCCAATAGGTGGCATTTTGTTTTTGTTTTTTTGCTATTTATTCTTTCATTTCTACTTAGAACTAAATACTTATAGTTTTTTAGTGATTTCTTTTTTCTTTTAGGTCACAAAAATTATAAACTTTCTGTTAGTGCCATTAGTTTTAAAATTTGAATAGTTTAAATTTGAATTTTTTAAAATTTGTGTGAATCACAAGTTTGTGATTAACTTTACTAAAAAAATGAACATAGATGCACCTATAGAGAAAATTCAACCTAAATTCATAATCAATTTCAATGAATTTTAGAGAAATTCATTATGAATTTAGGTCAAATTCCCTGTATAGGGGCATCTATTTTCACTTTGAGAGGAGCTCAACAAGGCAGAGAGGGACGGGCTTATAAACAGGTGTGGACGCCCTTCGGTTGGCGAGGTGGGACTAAACTTTGAGCGCAACAAGGACCAACCCTTTAGTCCCGGTTTGTGGCACAAACCGGGACTAATGGTCATGGGCCAGGGGCGAACCCTATTTTTTCCAGTTTTTTTGTTTTGTTTTCTGCATTATTTATTTTCTTTTGTTTTTTGCTTTATTTTTTAATTCCTTTTGCTTTTAGATTTAGAAAAATTATAAACTTTCTATTACTGCCATTAGTTTTCAAATTTGAAAACACTTTTTTTTAGTTTTTTTGTTTTCTTTGTTGCTTTATTTATTTTATTTTGTTTCTACTTACAACAAAATAATTATTGTTGCTATTTTTAATTTTTTTTCTAGTCTTTTTGTTTTTTTTCTGTATTATTTATTTTCTTTTGTTTTTTGCTTTATTTTTTAATTTTTTTTGCTTTTTGGTCAGCAAAATTATAAACTTTCTGTTAGTGCCATTAGTTTTCAAATTTGAATAGTTAAAATTTGAATTCTTTGAAATTTGTGTGAATCACAAGTTTGTGATTAACTTTACTAGAAAAATGAACATAGATGCACCTATAGAGAAAATTCGACCTAAATTCATAGTTTTCAAATGAACTCTGAAAAAGTTGGCATAGCATATTCGTGTGTTACAAAGTTGGCATGGTATCATCATAATAATTACGGGAGAAAGTCTTCACTTTTTCTTCGCTTGTGTCATTTCCTTATTGCGCCGTAACCATGGATAATCTTCATTGTTTATTAGGATGCTTGGGTCAGCCTTGACATTGAAGGGAGGAATTTCATGAAACTTTTCATAATCTTCAGACATGTCTGTCTTGCCCTCCACTCCCAGGGTGTCCCTTTTTCCTGAAAGAACTATGTGGCTCTTTGGCTCATCGTATGATGTATTCGCTTCCTTATCTTTTCTTTTTCTCGGTTTGGTAGACATGTCCTTCACATAGATAACCTGTGCCACATCATTGGCTAGGATGAACGGTTCATCATTGTACCCAAGATTTTTCAGATCCACTGTTGTCATTCCGTACTATGGGTCTACTTGTACCTCGCCTCCTGACAGATTGACCCATTTGCACTTAAACAAAGGGACCTTAAAATCATGTCCGTAGTCAAGTTCCCATATGTCCACTATGTAACCATAATATGTGTCCGTTCCCCTCTCGGTTGCTGCATCAAAGCGGACACCGCTGTTTTGGTTGGTGATCTTTTGATCTTGGGCGATCGTGTAAAATGTATTCCCATTTATATCGTATCCTTTGTAAGTCAATACAGTCAAAGATGGTCCCCTGGAAAACAAGTACAGCTCATCACAAATAGTGTTGTCACCTCTGAGACGTATTTCCAACCAACTGCTGAAAGTCCTGATGTGTTCACATGTAATCCAGTCGTCGCACTACTCCGTATGTTTGGAGCGCAGACTGTTCTTGTGTTCATCGACATACGGGGTCACCAAGGTAGAGTTCTGTAGAACTATGTAGTGTGCTTGAGACCAAGAATATCCGTCCCTGCATATTATTGAGTCACTTCCAAGAGTGCCTTTTCCAGTCAGTCTCCCCTCATACCGCGATTTAGGGACACCTATCTTCTTAAGGCCAGTAATGAAGTCAACACAAAACCCGATGACATCCTCTGTTTGATGGCCCATGGAGATGCTTCCTTCTGGCCTAGCGCGGTTACGAACATATTTGTTTAGGAATCCCATGAACCTCTCAAAGGGGAACATATTGTGTAGAAATACGGGCCCCAGAATGACAATCTCGTCGACTAGATGAACTAGGACGTGCGTCATGATTTTGAAGAAGGATGGTGGGAACACCAGCTCGAAACTGACAAGGCATTGCGCCACATCAATCCTTACCCTTGGTACGATTTCTGGATGGATCACCTTCTAAGAGATTGCATTGAGGAATGCACATAGCTTCAAAATGGCTAATCGGACGTTTTCCAGTAGAAGCCCCCTGAATGCAACCGGAAGCAGTTGCGTCATAATCACGTGGCAGTCATGAGACTTTAGGTTCTGGAACTTTTTCTCTGGCATATTTATTATTCCCATTATATTCGACGAGAAGCCAGTCGGGACCTTCATACTAAGCAGGCATTCAAAGAAGATATCTTTCTCTTCTTTTGTAAGAGCGTAGATAGCAGGACCTTCATACTGCTTCGGAGGCATGCCGTCTTTTTCGTGCAAACGTTGCAGGTCCTCCCGTGCCTCAGGTGTATCTTTTGTCTTTCCATACATGCCCAGGAAGCCTAGCAAGTTCACGCAAAGGTTCTTCGTCACGTGCATCACGTCGATTGAAGAGAGGACCTCTAGGTCTTTCCAGTAGGGTAGGTCCCAAAATATAGATTTCTTCTTCCACATGGGTGCGTGTCCATCAGCGTCATTCGGAACAACTAGTGCGTCGGGACCCTTTCCAAAGATTATGTGTAAATCATTGACCATAGCAAGTACGTGATCACCGGTAAGCATGGCAGGCTTCTTCCGGTGATCTGCCTCGCCTTTGAAATGCTTGCCTTTCTTTCGACATTGATGGTTGGTCGGAAGAAATCGACGATGGCCCAGGTACACATTCTTCCTGCATTTGTCCAGGTATATACTTTCAATGTCGTCTAAACAGTGCGTGCATGCATGGTATCCTTTGTTTGTCTGTCCTGAAAGGTTACTGAGAGCGGGCCAATCATTGATGGTCACGAACAACAATGCCTTTAGGTTAAATTCCTCCTGTCTGTGCTCATCCCACGTATGTACGCCGTTTCCATTCCATAGCTGTAAACGTTCTTCAACTAATGGCCTTAGGTACACATCAATGTCGTTGTCGGGTTGCTTAGGGCCTTGGATGAGAACAGGCATCATAATGAACTTCCGCTTCATGCACATCCAAGGAGGAAGGTTATACATACACAGAGTCACGGGCCAGGTGTTGTGATTGCTGCTCTGCTCCCCGAAAGGATTAATGCCATTCGCGCTTAAAGCAAACCATACGTTCCTTGGGTCCTTTGCAAACTCATCCCAGTACTTTCTCTTGATTTTTCTCCACTGCGACCCGTCAGTGGGTGCTCTCAACTTCCCGTCTTTCTTACGGTCCTCACTGTGCCATCGCATCAACTTCGCATGCTCTCCGTTTCTGAACAGACGTTTCAACCGTGGTATTATAGGAGCATACCACATCACCTTCGCAGGAACCCTCTTCATGGGGGGCTCGCCGTCAACATCACCAGGGTCATCTCGTCTGATTTTATACCGCAATGCACCGCATACCGGGCATGCGTTCAGATCCTTGTATGCACCGCGGTAGAGGATGCAGTCATTAGGGCATGCATGTATCTTCTGCACCTCCAATCCTAGAGGGCATATGACCTTCTTTGCTGCGTATGTACTGTCGGGCAATTCGTTATCCTTTGGAAGCTTCTTCTTCAATATTTTCAGTAGCTTCTCAAACCCTTTGTCAGGCACGGCATTCTCTGCCTTCCACTGCAGCAATTCCAGTATGGTACCGAGCTTTGTGTTGCCATCTTCGCAATTGGGGTACAACCCTTTTTTGTGATCGATCCTCTAACATGCGATCAAACTTCAGCTTCTCCTTTTGACTTTCGCTTCGCGTCCTTGCATCGACAATGACCTGGCGGAGATCATCATCATCGGGCACATCGTCTGGTTCCTCTTGATCTTCAGCAGCTTCACCCGTTGCAGCATCATTGGGCACATCGTCTGGTTCCTCTTGATCTTCACCAGCTGCCCCCATTGCAACATCACCGTATTCAGGGGGCACATAGTTGTCATCGACTCTTCTTCTTCGTCGTCTTCCATCATAACCCCTATTTCTCCGTGCCTCGTCCAAACATTATAGTGTGGCATGAAACCCTTGTAAAGCAGGTGGGAGTGAAGGATTTTCCGGATAGAGTAAGACATCGTATTCCCACATTCAGTGCATGGACAACACATAAAACCATTCTGCTTGTTTGCCTCTGCCGCATCGAGAAACTCATGCACGCCCTTAATGTACTCGTAGGTGTGTCTGTCACCGTACATCCATTGCCGGTTCATCTACGTGCATTATATATAATTAAGTGTCCAAATTAATAGAAGTTCATCATCACATTAAAACCAAAGTACATACATAGTTCTCATCTAAAAACATATAGCTCTCCAGAGCATCTAATTAATTAAACCATACATTGAAACTATGTAAAACATTTCAATGTGAAAACAAATGCGATCATAATCGCAACCAAGGTAACAATTGATCCAACGGCATAATGATACCAAGCCTCGGTATGAATGGCATATTTTCTAATCTTTCTAATCTTCAAGCACATTGCATCCATCTTGATCTTGTGATCATCGACGACATCCACAACATGCAACTCCAATATCATCTTCTCCTCCTCAATTTTTTTATTTTTTCCTTCACGAAATTGTTTTCTTCTTCAACAAATTTAACCTCTCGACAATAGGGTCGGTTGGAATTTCCGGTTCACATACATCCTAGATAAATAAAATCTATGTCACGTTGGTCGGCATAATTTTCATAAACAATAAATGAACCAATAGTTATAAAGATAATATATATACCACATCCGAATCATAGACAGGACGAGGGCCGACGGGGGCGGATACCAAAACCATCGCACTATATAAGATGAAATAATAAAAGTAAGAAAATAATACAAGTATCTATGTAAACATACAAGTAAGAATATTTTTTTCCTTTCAGAAAGAAGATAAGAACAAGAGGCTCACCATGGTGGTGCCAGCGATGAGCTCGGCGCGGGTGATCGACGGCGGTGAAGACGGGGACGGGGCGTGACGGACCGCTAAACCTAGACAAATATTGAGGAAAATGGAGCTTGGAGGTCGAGCTTGGAGAGGAGAAAGCTTAAGTAGTGTGGCTCGGGCATTCCATCGAACACCTTGTGTGCATAGGAGGTGAGCTAGAGCACCACCAAGGCCTCTCCCCCTCGGCCAGGAAAAACAGAGCAGTGTGCTCTGCTCTCACGCGAGGGGGTATATATAGGCACCTCATTGGTCCCGGTTGGTGGCATGAACCGGGACTAAAGGGGAGCCTTTGGTCCCGGTTCAAGCCACCACCCGGGACCAATGGTGGTGGGCCAGGAGCGAGGCCCATTGGTCCCGGTCCGTCCCACCAACCGGGACCTAAAGATCCAGACGAACCGGGACCAATGGCCCACGTGGCCCGGCCGGCCCCCTGGGCTCACGAACCGGGTCCAATGCCCCCATTGGTCCCGGTTCTGGACTGAACCGGGACTAATGGGCTGACCCGGCCTGGACCTCTGCTCCCTTTTCTACTAGTGTATGTTTACCTTGTGCAGTAATAGTTTTGGTGTCAAGCTTAATAAAGAGGGAATCCAAATGACTTGAAATGAGAAGTTTTTGGGGGGCTAATTGAGGCTTTATAGTTTCTTTATAGTTAAGCACTTGTACATCTGCCTATCTCCTCTGCTGTGAGCCCGTGGCTGAACCATATAGTGTTTCATGTAGACTACTAGCTTACATGGGCCTCAAGAATGGAGTAATTTAGCAAGTAGGAATTCTGTTTTTTTCTTGCATGAGCTGTTGCACCTCTAGTTCGTTCTATTGTGTCCTGGACAGTGAGGGAAATTGAAGTATTTCGTAGTTCATAATTTTCTGGTTTAATATGCATATCACTTATACATATATATTTCACTTGTTCAACTGTGGTAATTATCTTGGTTAATATGCATAGTGTATCCTGTTTCACTCACTAATTTTTTAGTGTTTGATTTGACAGGTATAGCAGAGAAGTGAATGTATGATGGTGATGTCGATTGTTGGCTGCTGTTGTGAACCAACAAATATGCCGAGACAACAGGCAGTTGATGGAAGCATCCAAGTCGAGCAAGGTTAGCAAGTCGTGAATCTGAACACCCCTGTTTCATAAGTGCACTCTGAATTTAAGCAAATGCCTTAAATAATGTGTGTTCACTAGCAAGGGAATAATGGTATGCTCCGACCACTTGATACTTTATTCTAATATTTTTGAATGATACATACATCTATTGATCAAGATCTCTTATAGCCACGTTTACTCCTATTCTGGCTGTAGTACATGGGTTAGCATAGTCAATTTAAGTAACAAGAATCTAGTTGATGTCATTAAGCATAACTAGGATGTGAACCAGAATTCTAATTGTCTCTGGGGTCAAGCAGAATATGTTTGTTTCATGTTCTGTATGAGGTTTGGCCATAATTCAGAAAATCATTGATCCTGCCAACTCTGTCTTTTACGTGTTAAGAGCTAACATGTATTTTCGTAGTCGTACTTCTGCCTTCAGAGGATTTTGAACAGCCATATCAATATGAGCTTGATATAGCCCACATTCTAGATATTCTGGACAATGGAGTTGGAACTTGCCTCTCATCAGTTATTCTATTCGGTATACCATGTGTAGTGTGTTCTCTTTGATATGTTTTAGTTTTGCAGCATTGCTTTGCAATAAGCTAGGACTTTGTTTTGTGATATTTAAATATACAATATATCAAAGGGTTACTGGTGAACTGTTTGTATCTTGAATAAATTTGGAAATTAATAGCTTAAGGATATTCTAGTTATGTGAAAATATCGACCATGCTTGAAAAGGCAACTATAAAAATCACTACACTTTGAAAAATAACTTAGGTTTATTATTGGCCAAAGAGATTTGTTTTTTTATAGATGCACAAAAAAACTAGGATCCAAGTAAGTAAAGGAAATAGAGATTATTAAGAAAAGATTGATACTACTATTATCTATCTCATTTTTGGTAAACAATAGTGTGAATCTAACATCTAACAGACTTCTCAAAAAATTAGCATATATGTTTTAATATGGTTTATGATAGCTCACAGTCTGAATTTTGTGCTTGCAGGTGCATTCACATCACCTTATCTTATGCAGGTTATGGAAAAATACTTGGTTGTTCTTGCTGCATTGAAATCTAATATCTAACAGTCTTGAGAAGGTATATCAACTTTTTAATATGTATACCATGTGCTTCCTAGCATCCTTGCTGCTAGGAAACTAAATATGTATAGCACTAGGTGGCTGCACTATAACATTGTTTATTATGCATGTAGTATGACATTAAAACAATACACGTTTTAGCATATCTTGTTTTGCTGCTGGTGCATATACATGCCTGCACTATTAATATACATGCAGTGATGATGAATCATCTCTCACACATGCACAAGCCTTGTTCCTACCGTTGTCACCATGTATAAATATATACCCGTTCATTTCATTTCATTATTGTTTCCTGTTATAAATAATAGTACTATGTTTGTCAAGTGGGCAGCAAGTATTGTTTAGTAGTCAGCCCTTTGACATGTACTTGCAGCATGAACATTGAGTTTTATGCCGCTGCTCATTAACCCGGTTGGCATAAACTTCAAATGTTGACGTCTCAACAAGTTTACACATCACGGCTAGGATATTGTTTGTTACTGATGCCATTTGTTGGCATGTTTATATGGCCTGAACTGCTACTACAATAGTACTTGAGTTCTGTGATGTATGTTTTGTTTCTTTGTCATTTGACAGCCTTTTCTTTGGATTAATTTTGGGCAACTTCATGTTTACTCATTTTATAGTAGATGCAATGTTATTCTCATTTGTATGCACTATAAGATTTAAGAATTTTGGACAACATATAGTTCATTTTTATTTTTGTTTTATTCTCTTGTTTGTATTATCTATTCATATCTACAAATATCTAATAAGGTTCTTGTAAATATGCCAGGGAAGATTAGGTAGAGAGCTACTTGGTGCTACCATCACAATCAACCATGACATGATAGTTGCCACAGGAGGACCGACAGGAAGAACATGAATAACAGCCTCAGTAGCTTATTTGTTATGTTGAGTAAAATCGGTTGTACTGGTTCCTAACCTTGCTGTGTGATATATTGTCCATCTATGCTTGTAAGTTATCCCTTCATAGAAGGATTTTGTAAACTGCTATGTTGTACTTACATACAGATGGCTGCAAACTGGATCAACTATGTAATGTTCTCACACTTTGCAAATACTTCCTCTTGGGCCGAAAATTGGCATTTGGATTTGCAAGAGGCATTTTGCAAAAAATGTTCTTCAAAATTAGGCAGAAATAAATGGGTTAAAGAGGCGGAAATGAATGTGCAAATGGGCTCGTCCAGATTTAAATTGTGCCTACGTGGCGTCAGTCCATGACGGATTGTTCCCGTCACAAAGGTTTAGGCCTGGGCGGGCCTGGTGCAAATCCATGACGGTCAAGAATCGTCAAGGAAGGGATGATGTGAAATTATGACGTGATATACATGACGAATTTCAGATCCGTCATGCACGGGGGCGCATGACAGTTTTTCACTGGTCCATGACGGACAAGATCCGTCATGTATTAATAGATTTCTTGTAGTGAGCCTAAGCTTGGGGATGCCCAAGGCACCCTAAGGTAAAATTCAAGGACAACCAAAAGCCTGAGCTTGGAGATGCCCCGGAAGGCATCCCCTCTTTCGTCTTTGTCCATCGGTAACTTTACTTGAGGCTATATTTTTATTCACCATTGCTTGGAGCGTCTTGTATGATTTGAGTCTTTGCTCTTTCGTTTACCACAATCATCCTTGCTATACACACCTTTTGGAGAGACATACATGAATCAAAATTTATTAGAATACTCTTTGCGCTTCACTTATATCTTTTGAGCTAGATAATTTCGCTCTAGTGCTTAACTTATATCTTTTAGAGCACGGTGGTGGTTTTATTTTATAGAAATTATTGATCTCTCATGCTTCACTTATATTATTTTGAGAGTTCTTTAGAACAGCATGGTAATTTGCTTTGGCTATAAAATTAGTCTTAATACGATATGCATCCAAGATGGGTATAATAAAAACTTTCATATAGAGTGCATTGAATACTATGAGAAGTTTGATACTTGATGATTGTTTTGAGATATGAAGATGGTAATATTAGAGTCATGCTAGTTGAGTAGTTGTGAATTTGAGAAATACTTGTGTTAGAGTTTGCAAGTCCCATAGCATGCACGTATGGTGAACATTGTGTGACAAATTTGAAGCATGAGGTGTTTCTTTGATTGCCCTCCTTATGAGTGGTGGTCAAGGATGAGCGATGGTCTTTTCCTACCAATCTATCCCCCTAGGAGCATGCGCGTAATGCTTGGTTTTTGATGACTTGTAGATTTTTGCAATAAGTATGTGAGTTCTTTATGACTAATGTTGAGTCCATGGATTATACCCACTCTCACCTTCCCATCATTGCTAGCCTCTTCGGTACCATGCATTGCCCTTTCTCACCTTGAGAGTTGGTGCAAATTTCGCCGGTGCATCCAAACCCTGTGATATGATACGCTCTATCACACATAAACCTCCTTATATCTTCCTCGAAATAACCACCATACCTACCTATTATGGTATTTCCATAGCCATTCCGAGATATATTGCCATGCAACTTTCCACCGTTGCATTTATTATGACACGCTTCATCATTGTCATATTGCCTTGCATGATCATGTAGTTGACATCGTGTTTGTGGAAAAGCCACTATGCATAGTTTCATACATGTTACTCTTGATTCATTGCCCATCCCGGTACACCGCCGGACGCATTCATATAGATTCATACATTGTTCTAGTATCGAGTTGTAATCTTTGAGTTGTAAATAAATAGAAGTGTGATGTTCATCATTAATAGAGAAATGTCCCAAAAAGAAGAAAAAGGGGAAGGCCAAATGAAAAGAAAAGAAAGGCCAAATAAAATAATAAAATAAAATAAAAGGGACAATGCTACTATCCTTTTTCCACACTTGTGCTTCAAAGTTGCACCATGATCTTCATGATAGAGAGTCTCTTATATTGTCACTTTCATATACTAGTGGGAATTTTTCATTATAGAACTTGGCTTGTATATTCGAACAATGGGCTTCCTCAAATGCCCTAGGTCTTTGTGAGCAAGCAAGTTGAATGCACACCCACTTAGTTTCTTTTGTTGAGCTTTCATACATTTATAGCTCTAGTGCATCCGTTGCATGGCAATCCCTACTCCTCACAGTGACATCAATTGATGGGCATCTTCATAGCCCATTGATTAGCCACGTCAATGTGAGACTTCCTCTGTTTTTGTCTTCTCCACACAACTCCCATCATTATATTCTATTCCACCCATAGTGTTATGTCCATGGCTCACGCACATGTATTGCGTGAAAGTTGAAAAAAGTTTGAGATTACTAAAGTATGAAACAATTGCTTGGCTTGTCATCGGGGTTGTGCATGATGAGAGCATTTTTGTGTGACGAAAATGAAGCATAGCCAAACTATACGATTTTGTAGGGATAAGCTTTCTGTGGCCATGTTATTTTGAGAAGACATGATTGCTTAGTTAGTATGCTTGAAGTATTATTATTTTTATGTCAATATTAAACTTTTGTCTTGAATCTTTCGGATCTGAACATTCATGCCACAATAAAGAAAATTACATTTTAGATTATGTTAGGTAGCATTTCACATCAAAAATTCTGTTTTTATCATTTACCTACTCGAGCACGAGCAGGAATTAAGCTTGGGGATACTTGATACGTCTCCAATGTATCTTTAATTTTTGATTGTTCCATGCTATTATATTATCTGTTTTCGATGTTTAATGGGCTTTACTATGCACTTTTATATTATTTTTGGGACTAAACTATTAACCGAAAGCCCAGTGCAAATTGTTTTTTTTGCCTAATTCAGTGTTTCGCGGAAAAGGAATATCAAACGGAATCCAAATGGAACGAAACCTTCGTGAGGATCTTTTTTGAAACAGATGCAATCTAGGAGACTTGGAGTTGATGTCAAGGATGCAGCGAGGAAGCCACGAGGCAGGATGGCACGCCCAGGGGGCCAGGCGCGCCCACACCCTCGTGGGCCCCTCGCAGCTCCACCGACCTACTTCTTTCGCCTATATATACTCTTATACCCTAAAACCATCGTGGAAAGATATTCTCATAACTATGCGCTTTTTCTATCAATTGCTCGACAGTAATTTGTTCACCCACCGTAATATTTGCTATCTTGAGAGAAGCCACTAGTGAAACCTATGACCCCCGGGTCTATTTTACATCATATTACTCTCCCGTCAACTAGCTATCTCTGTCGTCGTTTACTTTGCAATCTTTACTTTCCAATCTATACAACAAAAATACCAAAAATATTTATCTTATTATTTTTATCAGATCTCACTTTTGCAAGTGGCCGTGAAGGGATTGACAACCCCTTTATCTCGTTGGTTGCAAGATTCTTGATTGTTTGTGCAGGTACTAGGCGACTTGCGTGTAATCTCCTACTGGATTGATACCTTGGTTTCTCAAAAACTGAGGGAAATACTTATGTTACTTTCCTGAATCACCCTTTCCTCTTCAAGGGAAAACCAACGCATGCTCAAGAGGTAGCAGAATCCTCCTCCTAGTAGGAGTAGGATTCCCCCTTTCCTAGTCCTACTAGGAGGAGAAGGGGAAGGAAGGAAGGGAGAGGAAGAGGAGAAGGAAGGGGGGGGCACCCCCTTCCCTAGTCCAATTCGGACTTCCTATAGGGATGGGCGCGGCTGCCCCTTGTGGGCTGCCTCCGCTCTTCCTATGTCCTATGAAGGCCCAACTATCCTCGGGAGGGGGGGGGGGGTTCCGTTAACCCTCCGGCACTCCGGTTTTCTCCGAAATCACCCAGAACACTTCCGCTGTCCGAATATAGCCGTCCAATATATCCATCTTTATGTTTCAACCATTTTGAGACTCCTCGTCATGTCCGTGATCATATCCGGGACTCCGAACTACCTTAGTATATCAAAACACATAAAACTCATAATACCGATTGTCACCAAACGTCAAGTGTGCGGACCCTACGGGTTCGACAACTATGTAGACATGACCGAGACATGCCCACGTCGAAGGACTAAAATAGCCTAGATGTGAGAGGGAGTGTTGAAATATATTGCCCACCTCCCTCAATCAGTTCGGTCTTTTGGATGAGTTGACTGGTGCATGAATTCAACAGTTCTCACGTTCACCTCGGCCGCCATGCGATGGGGTCATGGGAAACTTTCCGAGGGAACCAGTAGTTAGTTTCAAGGAGGCACTACTGCACTGGCAGGGGGGGGGTGGCGCCGGAACAGATGGACGGCAATGGCGTTGATGCTGGTGAGTTGAGAGAAGGAGGCCCAGTGGAAACTAGCCGTGCAGAAAAACTTGTTGACATGAGCGTGCTGGGTAAACAGATCCGCATGTCAGAATGCGTCAAAAAAATTACAAGGTAGAATGTGGCAAAAAAAATTAATTCTTGTCTGAACAGTCAACTACGGGATAAAACCTATAACTTACTCTATCTAAAATTCCTTGTCTGGCTCAAGTAAGATGTCATCTCCGAAATAATATTAGAGAATTGTGCTAGATCAATCATAAGGGATGAGAAGTTTGGAACAAACCGAGGAATATAAATCTCTACAGCATACACAAGATAGGGAAGCATATGTTATTTCATAGTTTGTGTGATCTGCTGAGCTTCAGAGCGCATTGTCGAACTGCGAAGAAACAGTGCACTGCATTGATTCGCTTTGTGCTGCGTAGCGTGAAGCAAGCAACCAAACTGGAAACTCACACGATAGATACATGAATAAACCTATTAAAATCTTTTTTTAAAACAAAAACCTACTAATATCTAGAAGTAGGACCAAAGATGATTCGAGCAAATCGCTTCAGAGACGGTAGTAATACACTCTCTAGTGATGGGTTCCTGGACATTTAGCACATGAATAAAGACGGAGGCAAAGATGAAAAGTGGATTCATGCTGGATATTGTATTCTGCCAGTGTGAAGCTATCCTCCAACTGCCACCCGGAAAAGATGAGGCGTTGGCTTGCCGGGTCAATACCGTCCACCTGCTGAATTTTCTCCTTGACATTGCGGATGGTATCTGAGCTCTGAACATTAAACGTCAAAGTCTTTCGTCCCAAATTCTTGACGAAGATCTGCATCGGCCTGGGTCGGTGGCAGAGGATAAGGTCGAGAGTGGCTCCATTCTGGATGTTATAATCGGCCAAAGTACGGCTGCCCTGTAAGATAGAGTATGGATGAAATCCGGACGTCCTCCTTATCCTGTGAAACTCGAGGCGCTGTTGGGCTAGAGGGATACCGTACTCATCATTAATCTTCGCCTTGACACTGTCGATAGTATCTGAGCTCTCAACATAGAGAGGGTTGTCTAACACATTGATGTTGATTTTCATCCCTGCATGGAGGCGGAAATCATCAAGAGTAGATCCATCCTGGATATCATAATCAGCGAAAGTACGGGTTTCCTCCAGTTGTTTCCCATTGAAGATAAGGTGGTGTTCAAACAAAAACATTGCCTTCATAGCACCGATGGTATCTGATGGATGGACCTGCGAGGTCATCATTTTTCCATTAAGGCTCCTCACAGAAATCTTAATATGTCCGGGGAAGCGGGGTTCAGAATGAAGGGTAACCCCCTTTTGGATGCCATAGTCGGCCAAGGTGCGGCCGTCCTCCAGCCGCTTGCCAGAAAATATGAGACACTGTTGGTATGGTTGAAAATCCTCCTTGTGATGAATCTTAGCTTTCACATTGCCGATAGTATCTGAACTTTGAACATCAAGAGTGACGATCCTGCCAGTCAAGGTCTTCACAAAGATCTGCATCTGAAACAAATGTGCACACCAAACATCAATAATTTTTACACTACTACATGAGAAGATCATCAGCATCTCCGACAATGAATAGAACAAGTAACGTAAAGTTACACATAAACCCCACAAATAGACACGTGCTATGGGAGTAAATGTTGCTGTTACATTCATGGGTGTCCAGAACTAGAACATAATGACTACCCATGGCCTAAATGAATGACCAGTGTGAACATTCAGACTACGTTTATGCTGTGATGCCTTAAATCTTCATACTTATTAAGCAGAAAGAAAAACATCTAAAAAACTAGCACTGAGGACCTTGGTTTACAAACTGAGACCTCACAGGTCCATCTCCATATGACAAAACTGAATATCTCCATCTCCCTGACATGGTTTACTTATAAAGCAGATCGAAAAGCATCTAATTTATAAAACTGAACATCTCCATCTCCCTGACATGGTTTACAAACTATCTATCACAAAATTTTGAGATATTGTGATTAAGACATACAACTAAATCTTATACACCCCAGTTCTCTTTTTTATTATAGGAAGACAACATCCAGTATTTTCATATTCTAAAGCTAACCAATTCTAAGATCTGACAAATCCTAGTCTGGAAACATGCTTTAAGGGCAATCATTCCAACAGAATTTACATATGGTAAGATCAGCAAATCAATGGCAGATACAGGACTCCAAGTCAGCGTGGTATACTAAATTGGTGTCGATATGGGGAGCCAGAATAGTTCCAAGTCAGCGTTGGGGAGGAAACGCTAGACGGCCACCCGCCGCGGCGACCCCCGGATCGGAGGCGCGGCAGAGCATGCCATCGTCCATGGGCTCCGTCCCGTTTGCGTGCGGTAACAGCAGCTGTAGTCCCCGCCACAATTGAAGCAGAGGGAAGCAGAGGCGGAGGGGAAGAGGTACACAATGTACGTACGCGGGGAGACGGAGGGAAAAGGTGCTTGCTTACCTTGCCGGGAGTAGGAGCAGGACATTGCGCCATGGTGCGTGACAGCGCGCGTGCAAGCTGGGGTTTACTTTTTTTTAGAAAAGGAGGATGACTCCCGGCCTCTGCATTTGGGCGATGCATACGACCACTTTATTAATTATTCTCACAAGACCTTACAAAGTGATACAACAGTAAGACTAAAGCCACCGTCTAAGCAACAGACTGTCGCTACACCTATCCAGCTGATGAAGGGGCGCAAATAGACTAGGCCTAATACCAAACAGACATCGCAGCCAAGGCTAACATCTAAGACCTGAGACCCCAATCTAGCCACTTGCCGGGTCTGGGACACACACTGGTCCGGCGTGCTCTCAAAGGCCGCCGCCGCCAACTGCCACCGCTCCATCATCAGAACTGTACTGATGCATGAACTCAGCTAGGGTTAACTTGGCGGCGGCGGGTCTACCCGATCATATAAGATATCGTTGGCATCCTCACGTCTTTGCCTAGTGCCACATAATCATAATTTGACTAGGGGCTGGGGCCCGCCAATGGCGGGCCTCCTGAGAGCGTTCTTGTGGCGCACTTGCCTTGTTGAAGCGTCTCATTGTGTCCCATACAGTCATTTTCAGACACACACACACACATTTCTCTAGTAACATTGAACTAACGGTTGTTAGCCTCACGTTTTCAAATGTCTAACAATGCGATAAAGCCAACATATATAAAGCAAGGCATATCTAACCTTACAAGAACCTCGATCAGGACAATAATATAAAAAGAAGCTATAATTGTAGCTATCCATCACATATTGTTTGCTTCAGAAGAACTGATAAAAAAACTGCAAACTTATATCCTTTCAAGGGGAATCGTGGAAAAAATCAAGAGCCTGCAAGGTGCTATTTGTTCATCCTACCAAGAACAGCAACACCAAGTTAATATAACATCCTTTTCTTTGAGAAGCAAACAAGAAATACCTACAATTTGTTCCACTGAAATGTTATAATCCACTCCACTAGCATGTGACATAAAAATTTCCGAGAAAATTGCAGGCTAGTTTCAGCGTGCCAATTTGCAGTATGTACTACAGCTGCCTGCTACTATCAGAGTATCATGCATCCATCCACCCCAAAAAAGGAGTAAACGCGGAACTGACATTGAATGTGTATGAAGTGATCACCTTGAAGATGCGTGGCTTGAGGTGCTTGGAGCAGATCCATCACGCGTGTGCGCCTCTACTCCTACGGCTTCATCAAGATGAAGAGGCTAGAGAGAAGGAGCGATAGAGGTCGTCCCCCTCTCCCTCCGCTGGTGGACCCAAACCATCAGCTAGAACGCGGCTAGGGCACGGGGAGGCCATGCCATCACGGATCAACAGCGAGAACGCAGGTCCTCACAAGTTGTAAGCACCCCTGACCACCACGTCGGCATGGTTGAGAAGAGATGGATCTGGGCGGTGGTTTCCGGTGACGAGCGAAATAGAAGTTGCGTGTACCAATAGTAGCTGTGTTGGCAGCAACCATCACAATGAAATATAATCAATGCGTGTCGTCCTGAGTTCCTGAAAGGTTTCACCTGGATTTTCCTGGACCAATGTAGCAAAAACATGCACAATTTCTCAAACAAGGTTAGATGAAGTATGTGAATCAGATGCAGTATTAATACAACAAAAAATAGCACTTGTCATCAAAGGATTCACTTACAATCGAAAGAAGAAGCAGCAGCACGATTTTGCTTGTCTCCGTCGGATCTGGACCAGATACCTACACCATAAAAATACTCAGAAAATGATGGCATAAGAAGATTACCCAGCAATAGAAAAGAAAACTAAATGTAGACAACTGTATCTTTATTGTTAAGATTCATTTAATAGGAATTTCCTGATATTTAATGTAGAAAGCTAACATTAAATTATATGTTGTGCCATGAACTTATTAAAATTTCCTTGATGTACCTGTATCATGGGATCCATGAGATTCATGGCCTAGTGATCACTAACCATGCCAGTCATCTGCTCCTGGGAGGTAACCCACCCATTGCCATTCCGTAACCTCTGAATGTAGTTTTTCTCCTCCTAGCATTGACATGGAGATGAGCATGAGTCATATTGTGCTCCAGCAATTCACACTAACACTGAATGGAAATTCGTGTAGCACTGTTTGAATGATCAGTAAAGATATGAATGCCATACAAAAAAGTCATAAACCATAACATAAACTTCCATCCCTTTATATGTGCTCGGATAGCAATATCCATGTCTTCAACTGTCGTTCTCTCCATCCATATTCTAGAGTCCTCGAGTGCGTTAATTCTCCACACACCTGCTGTTCCATTGGACCCCAAAAAAATTGAGGAATGCTCCCTTAACCTATTGTTCAACCTCAAAGTGGAAGCACGGATTTAAACAAATAAACAAACAAATAGCGCATAGATGTAATGTGATCAACAAAATTGCGATCATATGACAATTGTGATAAATCATCACATTTATGGTTCAGATCAACAAATTCCAAATCACTTGATATTGGTTACCAACTCTCAGTTAACATGGCAGCAGCAGCAAACTATGGCAGAGGAGAAATAATGGCCTCCAACATGTTCAGACCATGAAGAGAAAAAACTTTTTTTTGCGGAAGAGAAGAGAAAAGACTGCCTGAGCATGGCCCGAACAAAGAGAGGGAATGGAGGGCCTTACATAGAGAGACATGGTCTGCACGCCCGCCATGGTGCTCCTCCGTCACACCCGCAGCCTGCAGAAACCAACCGCACGGATCAAATCAAAAAATCCAAAAGAAGAAGATGAGGTGAGGGGAGGACGATGGAGGGCGTCAGTACCTTTGATGTCTACGTGCTGCAACTCGTCGCCGGCGTCGATGGCAACCACATCAGCAAGCACCGAGAGAAGGCCGCTGTTGCCGTCGTCGTCGCCCCATCCCATCCATCCATGGGTGGGTGTTGGCCTAGGGTTTCATCCCCATCCATCCATTGGTCGGGCCAAACCTCCATGGCCGACCTCGAGCAGACTAAAAAGCAAGTAGGTGGTGAATCCAAATTCAAGAATGGTGTATTATAGTGGTAGATTGGTATACACAGAACACGACACTGCAATGATAAGTAGTAATTCTGTAGTTTTGATGCATAAAAAGAATTGAACAATCCGGTGATCCAAGTATATAGGCAGAGGTTCTATACATAACTTAGGAAATATAGCATAGTAACATATAGTGTATTTTTTCAGTCACACAGGTAACTGAAAATACAGGAGTAGGCAGATCTAATGAATAGCGTGCTATACAAAATAGCGTGGCCTCTGAAAATATGCTATTAGCGAGAGATTGTACACTGATCAATTTAACTAGACAATTTTCTACACGCTATAGCACGCAAGTAAATTATGTCCAGGTACCATCTCGGCAAGCTGATTACCAAAACCAATATTTCTGAAGCACTGAAACTTGGAACTGAAGCTGATTACTGAATCAAATATCCTGGAGTTGGACCTGAAGCACTTTTGAAATGTGAGGATTGCTTAGTGTTTTTGTCAACCAAGGACAAAGGAAGAGGTCAAGGGGGACCTGGATCCCGCTGCCAGTGGAGTCTACAGGGGTGGCACTATACAACTCCGAACAGGAAGCCGAGAACAGGCGAACTCCCGCTGCATTCCTGAGCATCCGACAACAACCTTGCACTCCCTGCTAATCTTTGCCACAGGTGGTGACCTGCAACAGTTAAGTTCAACTTTTTGTACTACCATGCCTCAAAGAAGAGAAAACTCAAAGCAGCACATCGGCCTAAGGCATCAACAAGAACAGAAGTAATAACACATTAAAAAGTAAAAATAATTCTCAGAGAGAGCACAATTTCTATCTATAGAGAGAAAGGAAAAGAAGTGGGTAGACACTTGCATCTTCTGGCCAGCGGGGAAGAAGACCAACTCTACCACAACCTCATGGCAGAGCCGTGTGTCGTGGGGATCCCATGGAGGTGCACACAGTGTACGGCGTACCGGCAACCTCCACCGCGTGACGTTGCTGCCCCCATCCTCTACGCCCCCCCTCCCCCACCCCTTTGCTGTGGTGGGCGGCACAGCTCCAGCCGGCCGGCGTGGATGGGCTGCTGGGCGGGCCGAGTCCGCTCGGGAACGGACAGAGATGGGCGGAGCAGCTCCGGGCAACGGCGAAGAGGACTATCGATGAGCGCCGGAGTGGAGGTGGCTCCGGCCGGCTGTGCGCGCCGCGGCGGCTAGGAACCCTAGCGTCACGGTGGAGAGCAGGCTGCGAGGAAAAGAGGATGCGTCTTCACCGATGCCATCGCTACTTTTTACAGGCGAGGTGCGGTACAGTAAAAGGAGACGTGGCTAGCGCGGTTACTCGACCTTGATGCGCACCTGAATGGCATCGGCGAAAACCATAAGCATTAGACTGTAGATGCAAACTGAAATGGTAAGTACGTTTCATTATAATACCAACACATCAAAAGTGAGTCTACTAATGCCGAAAACACATTTTAGAAAATCAACAATTGTTTAAATATTATGGCAGCAAGCAAGTAGCGACCCTTGCAAGAAATTTGACAAACACTTCATCTCCATGGCTCCATCACACCAGTCCAGTCAAGGGACGAGCACCTATGCCAGTAGACCGAATGTCCATCCCATACGACACCAATGATCCTCCACCAGAGACCTTTATCACTCTGAATCCATACTCAACTCGATGTCATCTCTTTGGAACTTTGTTTCAGCAAACAGAGCTATCCTTTATAGAAATAGATATATCATCTCATAGTAAACATGGAGAAAAGAGAAGATCTACTGACGCTACAACGAAAGGCATTGATACTGAAATAGTAGGAAAAATTTCCTTGTCAAATCAACAAAATGTCATATTCCCAATAAAATTGCAATGTTTACAGTAAGCGTGATAATTTCATAGAAGTCAGGAACATCCACTTAAAAAGAAAAGCAAAATGGATGAAGATCAGGGAGGAATCTGCCACAATCCAAAAACTACTAATAATATTTGGTAAGAATTAATCCTACGCTATCATTGTTTGGAGCATGGAGGTAAGGTGGTTTTGTTCAATGTATCCTGGTAAGAAATCAATGATCAGGATATATGTTCCACTTTTAATGACTAAACTGTTTTCCTAATAATAATAAATGTTCAAATTGTTCATTTTCTCTGACACTATTTGAGTATTATCCCAGGAGATGATTAGCTGGGAGCACACTACCTGCAGCATGCATGTTCTAGGCTCCTATATGTGAACCAGCAGTACAAACTCATTATCTGCGCATGGAAGCTGACTTTCAAGTACATTAATTTCCCTGGAGGATTGTTATTCATACCAAAACATATTCTTTGTGATGAGCGGCTGTCATATAATAGTTTTTTAGCTATTACTGCAGGATTGATGAATGCTCATTATCTGGTAAGTTAATAGTGACCTACATATTCAATATATGTTCTCCTTGCTGAATAATTCTTATCTTCAAAAATTCTTCAATTGCAAGATATAGCTTTGTAAGTGCATCTAGTGCCACCCCTAGTTGGTTTTGGAGTATTGACGACAAACCTAGTTGAGGGACTAATGTGTTTGTGAGAATTGCAGGAAAACACAGGTAGAAGTCCCTCATTGATTCGGTTTACTACCAGAGATGACCCCTAAAAATGAATGAAGACATTGAAGTCAAAGGTGGTATATGAAGATATTCACATTGAAGACTATGACAACAGAAGACACGTTATGAAGCCTATGGAACTCGAAGACTTAGATCTTTCGTAGTTCTGTTTATTTTTGTTGAGTCATAGGAACCACCGTACTGTTAAGTGGGGTCCGGGAGAACAAGTCAGAATGACTTAAGTGATGCCTAAATCAAAAACCTATGTCTTCGAGTGAAGACAATGAGAGGAAATCTTGTCCAGAGCCGGACAAGTCAGCTTTGCTTGTAGCCCAAGTAAAGTTTCCATGAGAGTTCGAAATCTGACCGTTGAGACACGTGTCAGTTCCTTAGTGACCCAGGGTCATTTCGGACAAATCAGGTCGGGTTGCCAAGTGGCTATAAATAGCCCACCCCCACAACCATAAACGGTTGGCTGCTCAGATTTCAGTGCACGGCTTTTGTCGTTTGAGAGCAACCCACCTCGAAGCCTTTGAGAGAAAATTCCTAGTGAGGAGAAAAGCCCTAACCACCAGAGCCAGAGTAAATTGGGCATCACTTAAGTCTTCTTGTCTGTGTGATCTGAAGACTTATTACACTTGAGGACTGTGAATCCTCCAGACGGTTAGGCGTCACGTTCAGAGCATCCAAGAGACATTGTGGATTGCCAGTGAACGAAGTCTGTGAAGGTTTGGGAGTCTACCTTGAAGACTTACCAGAGTGATTGGGCGAGGACTAAGTGACCTTAGCTCAAGGAGATTACGGTGAGGACTGGGTGTCCTGAACTGTGTGTTCAGGACTGGGTGTCCGGGACTGTATGTCCTAAGGTTTAAATACCTAGCCGCTCCAACCAGACGTACAGTTGTCACAGCAACTGGAACTGGTCCAACATATCATTGTCTTCAACGAGTCACTGGTTTCCTCTTCACATCCTTCTCTTGCTGTTACTCATTGTGAAGTCATTGCATGCTTGCTTTATCATTTGTCTTCACAACGTGAATGCATGATCTGTTTGGCTTCATAACTTCTTCCTACTTGATCCTTATTACACTGAAGCTGTTTGTCACTGTGCTTTCACTCTATTGAATACATGACCATGGCTGGCCTAGTGTAATCTAACTTCCGCTGCATAGTAATAGGCATAATCTTCACTGTTTGTCTTCATAACTCCCAAGTTTTGAAGACTTTCATAAAAATCGCCTATTCACCCCCCCTCTAGTCGATATAACGCACTTTCAAGCTTGCACCATATCTTCGATAAGAAAAACATGCAGCTCTGCACCAAATTCAACCCCAGTGGGTCCACCACCAATAATCACAAAGTGAAGGATCTTCCTCTTCTCCTCTTCGCTTATGTTAGGAAGTGATGCCTTTTCAAAGCAGTCATCACACCCTTCTGAATCTTTTGGGCATCCTCCACTTACTTGCATAAGTTGCATTACCTGCCTTGTTTTGGAGCTAGAAGAAGTTTGTAGCTCT